>NW_024870482.1:353918-379613 GCF_013358625.1 Macadamia integrifolia
GGGTGTGGGGACTATAAACAAGCACCCCCTACTTCTGATTTATCTTGCACTTTTTTTCCGGATAAGCATTTAACTTGCACCAAAGCAGTTCAGGTTTCAAGAAACGATTCTAGAAACAAGATCCACAATTATATCAGGATCTATGTAGAAGAAATAAAACAGCGCAAGAACAAATACCGGATGAAACAAAACTAGAATAAGGAAGATGACCAAATCTAGCAACCTGAAAATTTAACCAGAAACAAGTGTGGAATCAAGTGAAATAAGAAGAAAAAGAATAGTAGAAAATAGGGTAAGATCACACTAATAAAAGCATATCAAAAGGAAACGGAGAAAATCAGGTCTGGGATACCAATCCAATATGCACCACAAGGACACCAAAACTACTGAAAAAAAAAATAATAAATAAATAAATAATCAAACTTTGTTTACTAAAAACATCCTTAAATAATGGGAGTGTATTACATATATGAAAACCTTCTGATTCCATAAATTGACTCATAAAAGAACCCATAATAACTCTCACACTCAATAAACTAAAAACGGAACTCCTAAAAGCTATTAAATATCCTATTCTAATTCAAACACTTAACTACCAATCCCATATGCTAACTTCACACCCCCCCCCCCCAAAAAAAAAGGCTGAAATCTATGCAGTTGTCATAGCTCACACATGTTGGATAGCAATCATACAAATGAAAGAATGCATCTTCATTAATTTTTTTTTCTTTCTTTTTGGGGAAAGGTAATTGATTGATTAGAACGTAATGATCAGTGGCTCGGCAAGAAAGGAAAAATTCTTACTAAAGTGCAAGGTATGACCTAGCCAAAAGATAAATTCCACCTTGACCCTCTGTTAGAAGTGCAGATATGCAGTCTTACTGACATCCAAACACTTATTTTTCCTGCCCGATCTATAATATCATTGGGTCCAAACACATATACCTTTCTGATGGGTGATAAAGCTAAAGAAAATTACAGAGAAGACGCTAAGTTGGGGAACCAGAACAGGTTTCCCCAACTATGCAACGTGTTAACCAGCCCGATGGAGAAACATGCATATCCTCCTTAGTGGATTTCTAGAGAAATCTAAACCATCATCACCACACTCCCAACTTAATGATCATATACCCAGATAGCAACATTGCAACTTGATATTAGCAAGTTTTTGTTTTACCTAATTATTACAGAGACAAGGTAAGGAAAACAGAACTTCGTATTTTGATTTTATCCCCTTTGTTATGTCTTCTCGTTTTGCAGTTTTGATTACTATTTCTTTAAACAGCAATATAACCATTTTAACCAGTACTATTCCAAGGTTCTCCCCACACATCCACATGGCATGCGTTCATGAACAGCACTTGTGCCCACCTTGGTGCCTCAAGTTTCTTCACATCTAATTCAAGGTTAGGCTATGTTTAGTTGTAAGGGAAGAGTGTGGTAGTAAAAAATTTGATGTATACAAAGCACAAGTTAGAGTGAAGGAGTTTAGGGAAAGTCAAATCTTGACACTCGCACTTCTGTCTCTGGAAAACTATTCCCAACCCAAATAATACAAATTCATCAGGTTTTAAGGTATAATGTGGGAATGACAATGGCGCACATACTTTTGAGAAATGATGCACCTTTACTATTCCTCACCAATTTACTCCAAGGCCAACCAAACACAATAGGGATATTCTTTTTCCTTTACCATCATTCGCTTCATTTTACTATAGACCCAACATGTGGGTGATGTAGATCAAAGCTTGAAGAAGAAGACAAAAACAAGAGTCAGAAATTACTGTTCATGAAACACTGTTTATGAACAGTAACAAGTCTGTAAAGTGGTTCCATATTTCATATTTCAGTTTCCTATTTAGTTTAGTTAGTTCTACATTAGTGGGATCCACAAACTACTTTACTATCCCTGACTTCCAGAACAACCAAATGCATCCTTGAGGAGAAATACTAAGAAACCCTAAAACAAAGTCTTACTCTCCCCCTCGTTGTGTTAGGAATTTAGGTTAGACATTGTACTTTCCAACGGATAAAAGAAAACCACAGTACTTTGTACATCCTCTTTACAAATCTAAGGCTTGTATATAGACATGAAATTAAATTCATACTTTATGCATGATAAATGTGATTATATACACGCAAAAGTGACAATGCAGTACACAGAGGGTGGGGGCATGGATCCTCAAGAGTCTTAATTTACCACAGTTGAATGTTCAAATTGATGTCTCGCCTCCAAATACTTGGGATTCACATGTATTCCATGAGTTGGTCGAGCAAATGGAGACTCAGATGACTTCATAACTGCCAAGCCAGATGACGGATGGTTTACAGAAGAAGAAAACTTTAGTTCTGCCTCAATTTTGCGAAGCACTGAAGGTGGGAACACTGCTGACCAGGTGCCAAAGAGGTGACGCATGGCTGGATGCTGGTTAGGGTGAACTTGCCTGTATGCCTCACAGAAGACCTTGGCAAAAGATAAGGAAAGAGTATCAGACTTACGAAAGTTAGAAACCTACGCGCACACGAGCAGTTGAAGAAAGCCATACAAGCACTGTGAATCATATACCACTCACCTCAGGGAGATGGGAAGCAAAGTACCTCGCATATTCACGGCCAATGTTCTTAACAATACTATCAAGAAGATATAAAGAAGGCAACTTTTGCTCGACAGGCGCCTGACGAAAAAAAAAAGTTACCATCAATGAGCACATATGCAAGCAATAGAAAAAAAGTAAAAGATTCAAAAGCCTTCAAGTTTTAAAGTTTTAAGTGATGCAGAGAGTAAAGAGAAGCAAACAAATCATTCACCAATAACTAATGGATAACTTTGCCAAGGTGTGGCTCACAATTTTAAATCATGTATATTGTTGTCCATGGTTTATTATCCATAGTTAACAAGGCATCGCCTAGGCGTCCAGGCCTTTTTCTTTTTTTTGGGTGTTGTGGTCGCCTAGGCGCCTTGTTTGTGTAGACTTTTCTTTTACCCCCTTAAATGCCTTGGTTTGCCTAGGCACCATGATAACTATATCTAGAATTGATTGATTAAATTCGGGAGCACATAAATATGATATCAGGACTATGGAGTAACCAAAATCAAGTACTTTCAAGATAAGCAAGACCAAGAATATGAAAAACTTTCACTTTTGGAAAATGAGAGTAGAAACACAAAAATAGTAAAAAAATTATAGCCAAAAGATAAATGACATCATTATTGATGTCTTGGTTAAATTATCCAGCAAAAGTCATCACATTCATTCGAAGGAATCTTTCTTGAACCAAACGTCCTCGGTTATCGTCTCACTTTCAATACCCTTAACCCCCCCAACCACCCTCTTTCGCACAATCACAACTTTGCCAGGCAAATCGAAGTTATCTTCTAGTCAACTGTCCACCCAAGCCCCGCATCTTCAGCTTCTATTGGAGGGGCAGCAGAACCAATGCATTCGAAGGGGGAACAGAGCAGCAGGAAGCATAGCAGGGGAAGAGTTATGGATTGAACCAGAAGCAATGCCCTTTGGAGCGACGATCGGAAGTTGTCGGTTGGCTTGGTGTGAAGCATTGGGTTCCTCTATCACTGACTGCTGCCAATGATCGAAGCCAAATGTGAACCAGCACCCTCCCTTTGATGGAATTTTGTGTGCTTCAAATACTTTTAAGGGTGTACAGAAGATGACCAAAGTCCTTATTTTCTGTTGGGCCACCAACCAACTGACTAGGGAAATCCATGAGCTCGATTACTCCTTCCTATTGTTAATAACCATCTGAACCCTGATTTGTCTGATGACTCATCAATCAGATGAAATTTTTCAAAGAACTATCAAGGTGCGAAATCCTCTTTCACATGAGGGGGGAATCAAAGACTATAGTAACCATAAAATGAGAGCAGAATGTATGAAGTAGGTGATGCAGTACCGACAAGGGTTTACACAAGGAGAACCAAGACCAAGGTCGACCCAAGTGGCTGACTGGGTCGACCCAGATCTGGTCCAAGTCAGCCCATGATTTGGGCTGCTGATGGGGATTATTAGTAGCTTAATAGTTTCTTATTTAGTTTCTATTTTGAAGTCCTAAGTTAATTTCTACTTTCAAGTCATTGTTAGTTTCTAATTTCTGTTTAAGACTAGTTTCTATTTTCATTAGATTCCAATTTCCAGTTTTTAGTAACTTCTTGTAATCAGTTTTTAGTAATTCAGATTTAGTAACTCTGAGTTGCTATTATTTGTAAACCCTCCCCATCATTATAAATAAAGATGAGGGTTCTTTTATGAGCCACGATTTTGACAATAAAGAAAAACTTCATGCTGCTGCCGCTAGGTGAATTCCATGGCTGTTCCTTGCGTTTGATCGAGGAAGAAGGGTTTGGTGTCTGATCCAAACGTCTCCTTGCAGCGTGAAGTCCAATAGGCCTGTTTCTAGTGTGCTTTTTTTTTATTTTTTTATTTTTTTTACTTTCTTTCACATCTTCAAGGCTTACTAAGACTGCAGAAAACCAGCTACGATTTCTTCTATCTCTGCCCAGAATTTTCTGTAAAAACAGAGCCTTCGGTCTCTGCTGAAAAGATCAGTTTTGAAGGTCTGATCAGCCTAGTCTTATGGTCGAAGGATCGCCTCTGTCCAAGTAAGGATCGACCCTACTATTGGCTGATTCTGATCAGCCATCTCTGAGATATTAAAAATCTCCGGATTTTCATCGTCTAGTGATCTGAATTTCCTATTTCTGAAATCGACACTGCTGTTGGTTTAATTACTCATTTCTCTGGGTTGCTATTTATATTCTGGGCATCTGAATCTGATATTAACTTGCTCAGTCCCTGATTAGTATTAAGAATCACTGATGTCCTTGGTTATTCTCTCTATTTCTGTTTCTGGAAGTCGATTATTGCTGGGCTGTTATTGAAGTCTGATTTTTCTGTTATATGTATTTGGGGCTGGTTTGGTTGTTCTTGGGTCCAAAAGTTCCTGCAGATTTGGATCTAGTTGGGTGTCCAATCTAGTCCTACATTAGTGGGGAGATGGCCTGTGTGAACATGTTGCATCAAATTCAAGGGAGAGAGATACAATAAGGAAGCTCAGCTTATTATTACCTCCATAAGAAATAAGATCAGGGTTGAAAAAGTAGAACAAAGCACAAAATTGTAAAATCCGGTCAAACCTGAAAAAATACAAGCTGAACCCACACAGAGAGAAATATCATGCCACATCCCACATCGTTTTTATCACAAAGGACTCAATAAAAGCTAATTCAAATGTTAAATACGTGATGCAGGATAATGGTTTTGACTACAGATTGATACAGATGTAGGGTTTAGGTCACATATGTAGGATTTAAGTAAAGGAGAATCTCAAGGGAATGAGATTACAGGTTTTGGTTAACTCAAATGAATTCAACTAAGATTTTCTGACAAACTGAAATAGGAAGAAAACAGATAACAAAAACATCAAAAGAGGGGAGGGAAGCTAGGCTTCATCAACAAAAAGGCTTCCATCATAAATCGAACTCTCAAAATAAGCCACTCCAAGCCAGGATAGAGCTTTGGACCTTCAGTGTATAAGTCTGACTCTCCACCACCATAGTTGTTAAGGCATCGGCTAGGTGCGTTCTGGGTGTCTTTGTTTTTTTTTTCCCCTCCGCCACCGGACTGGTGTTTGGCAATCAAGAAGGGATTTATGGGAGTTTATAAAATAACTTTTTGAGATGACTGGGCAGAAGATGATTTGTGAATATGTCCTTTGCTGACCTCTCTTCTTCTAATGTAATTGATGTATATAAACTCCTGCATCAGCTACTCTTCATGATATAGACATTTGTTTCAATTGACAACTTATCATGCAAAAAGTGAAAAATAAAAATCCATATCATGCAAAAACATCTCCACATATCAATACAAAAGACTCTATTCTACTTTAACTAGCATCTTGCAAAACAAATCCTGTCACAAACTAATAAACAGCCAATATTTTGGCCACTAGCCCATAACATCTTTAAGTCATCTTACACTCACAATATCTTGTGCTTGTTAAAAAGAACTCTTAAATGACAGAACAATCGTGACAAACAGACGATTTAGGCAATGATTTAAAAAGCCACCATCGAAGGACTAAACATCCTGGAGTGATAAAAATCCAGATTGTTCTCTGGATCATTTGTTGCATTGTCCAATATTGTTCCACACAATAACTGGGTCATTTGGATCCAAAATCAATGCAGATCACGCAATCCAAACATTCTCATACTCTCAGACTGATCCTTAAAACCATGAGTTTTGCGGCCAAAGGGTTAGGCCAAAAAAAGAAGTAACAATAATGCAACTTCCACTATCTAGAAATGGATGAATTGCTAAATAGATCCTTAATGGACATTGAAACAATAAATCAGAACACTCATGGATTTGTATGCCTATTCAATAGTTAGAATTATAATATATAACCAAACCAATGTCAAAAATAATTACTAATTCACTAGGATTGGAAATACACATGGGAGCTAATCAAAGCCATACTAACAGCAAGTTGAGATCTTCCATCAGTGAAATCATATACAAATCAAATGCTACCAAAGGACGCCCAAGTTTAGGCTCCACAGCAGGGCACAGGAAGAACTAAATGGAACTTAGATTTAGAGTTGTGCGACAGACTTTCAAGAATTGGTTTTAGGTGGCTTGCTTTCCCCTAACCATATCACTAGTAGAATGTGACAAGGAAGGTAAATGATGCAGTTGCATTAGAGATTAATTCCATACGGAGGCCTATGCATGAGCTTGGTAGGCCCATAAGTTGTTGGCGGTAGTCTAATGGGCTAAAATTGATCTTTGGGGTAGTTAAAGTATAGGTTCTGCCTTTTATTTTCTTCAGTTTTATTGTAATGGGACTAATTTATAAGCCCATAAAGTGAGGTGAAGTTAGCATATGGGATTAGTAATATGGGATTAGTAGTAAAGTGCTTGAGTTAGATTAGGATATTTAATAGTTTTTAAGAGTTCTATTTTTAGTTTATTTATTTTATTGTGTGTGAGATTGAATAGGTCCTTTTAGGAGTAAATTTAGAAATTTTCGAAGGTATTTATAAATGTAATACACCCCCATCAATTAAGAATGTTTTGAGTAAGGAAATTTGAGATTTTTCAAGAGTTATGTTGTTGTTGAGCAATGCATACAAGATTGGTATCCAGGCCTAAATTTGTCCTTCTCTTTCTTTCGATATGCTTTTCAGACATGATTTTTCTCTCTTCTTCTCTTTTGTTCTTATCTAATTATAGTTCTTCTACTTTCTTCTCTGACTCTATCCAGTGATTCTACAGCTTTCTAACTTTCCTATCTCCAGTATGATGCAGATACGGCTGCCCTTTCTTGGTTGGACCAGCATGACCGGCTTTGGAACCCAAGAGCCAAGAAGAACCGGTCCAACCCAGGGTTTTGGTCCAACAAAGGTTGAAAACAAAATTAATAGTTTACTTAGTATTTTATTTCATGCTTTAGTTTCCAGACTTGAACGTAGGAGTAGGATTTATTTCCTTGCTTTGGTTTCCTTTTTATAGTTGTTTCCTAGTTTAGGCTAGTTTCCATTCCAGTTAAGTTTCTAATTTCATGTTCCTCTTTTCCTATATATTGGTTGTAATCGATTGAAGATTTAGAGAGCAATTTGATTATTGAATGAATGTGTGATTGTGATCCTCCTTTTCCCCATCTCTAATCTGATTTCCCCTCCCTTCCCTAAGGGTTCTCCATCAGATAGGTTTGCTTCATAACACCAAATATGTCCGTCAGATTTAGATTATCTTCCACAGATTTGTAATGTTGACTGATTAGAGAAATCAAGTAGAATTTTGTCCATATCAGATTTGTTTTGGTCAAGTTACTTAATTTTCTTGCATTGACAAAGCAAAGCAAAACAAAAAACAAAAAAACAAAAAAAAACAAAAAAAAACAAAACAAAAAACAGAAAACAAAAACAAAAAAGAGACTTAGTCTATTTTTCTTCTGGTTCTTAATACTTTCCTATGATCCTACCACAATCACCCACTGGAATTCCCTGGTTCAGGATTAATTTGCATGATAAATGTATACAAAGAGGAACTTGAAGCCAAAAATTCTGCATTCACAGTATTGAAACCTAAAAGAATCTTTATGTATCGTATTCTCTACTTGGAGTTGCAAAAAAAGGACTGTAAGACCAGAACTAGACGTAATGTGCTTATAAAATCTAACTATAAAATTAGCTCCATAGATGCTCAAGTAAGGACCACATCATATGCAATCTTCAACAACTTCTGTAATATTTCAAGTATATTCTGTTAAGTTCTGTGAATCTTAGCCAACTTTGCACTCCAGCCCATGCAAATATTTGAGTAGACATCAAGTATGGACAAACATTTGGAATATGAATTAGGATCCTTGAAGACTGCCAAAATCAGAATAAAGATACTACATGTAATGGAAAGTGCCAAGAGATGGCAAAAGAATTAGGACTGAAAATAGAAACACATCAAACCAGGCCATCAATCATTGGTGGTCAAAAGTCAAAACAAACTACTTTTTTGCCAAAATCCAAGGAGGCCCACTCAGAAAGCACGCATGAAGACCTATGCCAAGAAAAGGCTTGTCCATCCTTTGCAGGCTTACATTCCAGTGCAGGTTGCCCTTTCCAGATGGCAACCCTTTCCTAACTCCATTAAAGAACATGATGTTGGCTCAGTACCATGCAATAGTATCTAACCAAGACACCAGAAACCTAATACCAAGTAGAAACAAAAGCTCATTCATTAGAAAAGCTGGGGATCTAAAGATTAAAACTCAATATGACATCGCCAAGGGAAAACTAAGACTAAATATTTCAGGAGGTCCAAAGTTTCTCAATTCAGTTAAGTTCTCAACAATTTGAAACGTCATAAACTAATAAAATTCTCCTGAACAGAATTACTGTTCCAGAAATGAACTCAAAATTAAACAGTCCCAATAAGCCATCAGATATTTGAAATGTCCAAAGTTCGAAATTACAATCATTCGACAAGAAAACGGACAAAAGTTGAATATTACCCTCTTCCATCACTTAAAACTAGAAAAAAATATCTCACTTTTCAGAAGGAAGTTAAAGGAGACCCGAACAACCCAGTTGAAGGGGCAAATGAAGGCATTCTATTGTAGCTTTCCATTTATTCATCTTTGCTGAGAAAAAACGCTACAACAAAGAAAATCCTACTCGCAGCTAGAAGACTTTGAAATCCATTGTGATGAGCGGGAAAGTGCATACTTGAACTTAGACGAGGTTGGAACATAAAGACTTCAATGCAAACGCAAACACCACTCATGAGAATTCAAACACTAATTTTCAAATGCTTCCATATTGCAACATACCTCGAGAATCCGGGCAGAAATTGCAGCAGCAATTCCCCCGCCGTACTGCCTCTGATCTCCAGCGATTATCGTCAGCTCGGTTATAAGAGGCTTGGAATTGAGTATAAGCTCTGATAAAACGACTTCGTAAAGTCGAACAATCTCTTCACTGCTGGGTGCCGGAACATCGTCCTCGTCAGATACCCTCAACTCCTCCCTCTCCTTCAAAAGAGCCCTAAACCGATCAAGAATTGAGGGAAGAGGCTTCTGGATGATGTCATTGGGCATGCCCTTGCTGTTGATGTTATTGCTGCTGGTGCCCGTCCCACGTTCTGATAGAAACCCTAAATCTCTAGGGTTCCCTCTGGAGGAGACGAACCTTTCTTCTTCCATCGCTTGATTAATCAAGGGTCTATAGCTTCCGTATGTCATGGAAGAGCAAAAGCGGGCTTTGTGTTGCTCCTGTATTCGCCATTGAAGAAGCAGAGTTAAGCACAACCAGCGAGAAGGCGATAGAGAGAGAGAGAGAGAGAGAGAGAAGGAAGGGGACGGAGTCTGACAACTGTTACATACAATTGGGGTTTCTTTGTGATGCGTTTTTCATGATTTTTAAACCGGGCCGGAAAGGAAACTGGTTTCGCTATTGGACCGAATCGTATCCGTTTTTCACTTTTAAAGTTTTAATCAAAACAAACCGCGGTTCCTTCAAGATGAAAGTTTCTACAGCTTCCTCTCAAGCTGAATGCCACAAACTATGGATTTGGCTCGTCTCCAATAGTCCAATTTCGGTCTAATTCCACTTAAGATTGCAACATCTGTCCTTTATAAGATCCAACGGTTACTTATATATACAATTTCAAACCTCAAAATCGCTGCACTTTTTCAAAAACCACGTTTTGAAACTCACACCCAATACCCCAATACACTAAACCGTATCTCCACTCTTCATTCGCATAACTAAATGAAGAAAGAAGAAGAAAATCGAAACCGGAGCAGAGCTCTTTCAGAACTGGTACACTCTATCTCTAACGAAAGTTACTGGAGGCGGTGAAACCACTTATTCTTTAATAGAGCTCTACAACTCCATTCCTCACTCTCGAGTTTCAACCCCCTTGCGAAAACGGAGCTTCAGCCCTCGGCCTTTCTAAGAACTGGTACTCTCACTCTCTCTCTCTCTCTCTAGGACGGAAGCCACTCAAGGCGGTGAAGCCACTATCACAAGAAGGAAACGAAGCAGGTTTGCATTTTCAAGAAACAAAGAAAGAATTCAACAGAGAGACCCCGCATGACCTCAAAGCTCAAAGTCAATTCCTTTTTGGGGTTAAGGAAATTGGATCAAACTCAAGAAATAGAAAACATTATTCAAGTCAGAAACCCATATGAATTAATTGATTTATTGTAATAATCAATAATCAATTTGTCTGTTAGCAGAAAAAATACTGCTATGACAGAAAACCCCATCCTCTGTTCTTTCTCTGTACTGAGATTTTCAAGTATAACAATAAAACTCTAAAAACTAATCAAAAAAATTCACAATTTAAGAAGACAAAATTCCAAATAATCTACTATAATTTCATCTTCTCTTTGAATTTTGGAATTATTTTATGGTTTTTCAGTCAGAGGCAAGAGAGATGGTACCATGGTTGTCATCTGTGGGGAGAGACAAATCTCTCTCTAAATTAGCAGGTTTTGAAACCGAGGTTTCTTCTTCCTTCTTCTTTCAGTTCTGAGAGTAAGGAATGGGAAGATGGTTTAGGGCATTGGGCGTGAGTTTGAAAAAAAAAAATCACTTGTGGTTTTGGAATAGGGCAACGGTTTTGAGGTTTGAAATTGTTATGTACAAGGAACCGTTGGATCTTGTAGAGGATAGATGTCACAATCCTAAGAGGAATTGGACGGAAATTGGAGAGGCAGGAATTGGAGATAAACCAAATCCACAGAGTATATGCTCTGGCGCGCATGGTATCAAGTATCAGTATCGTATTGATCATATCAATCATATCATATTGGTATTGGTTGAAATTGATCCTTGATTCGGATCGATTACCCATATCATTTCAAGTGTAAAATAGTAAAAAAATTTGTATTTCTTAAAAAAAACAATGGTAAAACAGATCGATACATGCCAATTCGATCCGATCTGGATTGGTATTGGATCTATATCGATATCAATATCGTCTCCTAAATCCACGCTTTGGCGTGTTTGATTCCTTTCTCTTCTCAAGGGTTAATATGTTGTTGAATCTAAGGATGTTAGTCGGTTTGGTTTCGATGTAAATAATTTGATTTGGTTGGAAACAAGATTTTTAGATATAACTAAAATCGAATCATTTTAATAAACATTTTATATATTAAAACAATGGTTTTGGTTTAAAAATGGTTTGAAACAGTTTTCTGATGTTTACTAATTTTTTATTCAAACTACTTCTTTATCTTTAAAAATTTTAGTGACGTGGATGTACATTGAATTGAATTGTTTTATTGTTATATGTTTTTTTTAATAGTTGTCTAAGGTAAATTTAAAAATTTTTATTGAAATATATGTAAACTTAACATTGAATGACTTAAACTTACTACGCATATATAAATCGGTTTAACGGTTTACCAGGAGTTTAAACTTTAAAGGCAAAATTGAATCATTTAATAAATGATTTCATAATTTCGATGTAAACAATTCGATTTAATTTCAATAAACGATTTCGGTTCCAACTTCACATCTTTGGATGGATCGTTTCCTCTTCCATCTCAATTGCTTGTGCCCAGCTCACTCCTGGTCTCTCCTCTTTTAATCAACTTGGCCCACCTTACAGCTCCACAACCCACACCTCGTCCATCCACCTTAGGCCCCTGAAAATTGGTTCTTCTTTGCCCGACTGTGTTACACCTCCTGGAATGTCTCCATTCGTCCAATGACTACTCGGTCTCACACTGGTTCTCTTAAACCTCCACCTCAACGTATCACCCTTTCTGCTACTAAGCATCCTCTTCTGGACCTTGTTGAACCAACTTTCTATAGCTAAGGTACAAATTTTGTCCACTGACGGGGCTATGCAATATGAGTTGGAAGTTGGGGAAGTGGATGAGTTTGTAGCACAAGGAAGAGGATCCAAATCCATGGTTGATTCCTCCTCTTCCTTTGAATGCACAAAAATATTTATTGAAATTTTTCAATGAGGTTCAATCTAATTTCATCATCCTTACTAAGCTTTCAACGGGGTTCCATCCATTTTCATCATCCTTTGTTCTTGAGCTATGTAATCTCTCTCTCTCTCTCTCTCTCTCTCTCTCCTCTTCCTACATTGAGAAATTATGCCATTGACCTTTTATCGCTATGCCACATCATTGTATGGAGTATTATTAAAATTAATACCAAATAAATGAGAATATATAACGTATCCCAATGGCTTATCACTTGAAACAAAACAACCACGTATTGTATGATAGCTTTATACATAAATCAAATCATGAATACTTGGAGGGGTTGAGTCGCACACTGGTCACTTAAAATCATAATTTTCACTCTATAGCTCAATATAGATTGTTGCAAATTGACCTCCAAAATAAAACAACCTAATAAACCCTCCAGTAGTTATTGCATGCAGTTACTATGCCACATAAGGACACTTAGATTTTGCTCAATCAACCAAAAGAATGAAACTTAGAAAAACTCTCAAAGAGGTGGAGAGAGAGTTCAGGACATTCTTTATTTATCAAGGAGAGATACTTTTTGGAAACCTTATCCAACAAGGCCCAAAATATGTCTCTCTAACACAGAAGACAAAGACAACTAACTGTTGCCAACGTCCAACAAATTCTAGATAGTGTGCAACAAAACATCGTTGATGTTTGGCGATTTCTCAGACGGTGCTCATTCAACATTGGTAAAACCTTATTGCAGACTAGACATAGTTTAAAGAATGTCGGAATTGTCCTACAAAGTATGAGGAGAAAGACATGTGATGTCAACAAAAGTAAATCATGATAATTCAATATTTCTGTGGCCATTTTTTTCTGGTGAATATTCAATATTTCACCGGAAAATTTGCCTAGATTTCTCTAGCGAAAAATCTGATTTTCATGGCAAATTTCGAACCAAAAACCCTACTCGTTACTAAAAATGACAAAACTTTGGATAGTGATAACTCCCTATCCAATGATCTAGCCAATTTGACAAACCATATATCATTAGAGATGTTTTTCTTAGTACTATCCAATGATGGTGCGGTCAGATAAATTTGACCAAAAATGCAATCAAAACTGATCCCAAAGCGAAGAACCCGCATATCCATACTTTTGATGAAGTAATGATCAAACAACATTGTCTTTGCACCAAAGGCTAGATCCAGGCTAAAAATGATAGAACACAGTGTCTTAGAAGTTTTGATCAATTTTGAAAAAGTAAAGTTAGCCAAATCACCCAAGGGGAAAAATGATCATTTTCACCATACTATCTCTAAAAGTAGTGAACTCAATTCATTATTGTTTACCCAAAAAAAAAAATTACTCAATTCATTACTGTTTGGAGGGTCCTCTAAGGTGACAAAATTCAGTATCTACAACTATCTTTGATGGCTATGATCAAATAATTATTGAGTTGAATAAGGACATTATTTCATATCTACAGGATATTTCCAAGAGGGAACTTTTGTTCATCAGAATCCTAGATGACATTCTACATTTGCAATCCAATTTTGAGTATTATACCTTTCTTCTTAGCTGACAAGAAGGGCCTCTCAGTGACATACATAGGAGCAACGCTGTCCTCCATCCATGAGTTATTTAGATCTTTATGAATAAAATTTCATTTTACCCAAAAAAAAGTCAAAAATTAGCTCATAGTAAGTAATTTCACAAGAAGGGCCTCTCAGTGACATACATAGGAGCAATGTTATCCTCCATATATGAGTTTTTCAGATCTTTATGAATAAAATCTTATTTTCCCAATAATAAATAAATAAATAAAGAAACTCATGACTATAGGATTTAATATAATTTAGGAATTTAGGAATTTAGGTTTGATTCAACTCGATTAATACAGTTTCACTTTATTCATATTAGTTTGATTCAAACCAACAATTTTTACTTTAAAAATGAAACTAAATGAAATTTCACTGGATTAATTACAGTGGCCTCCCCTACAGTTTACCCTAATGTTATAACCATCCCCTATAGAATTGACAAATACTCTGTACCCCCTGCAGTTGACCGTGTTAATTAAATAAATTGAAACGAAAATTTTATCCCTACAAAAAGAACCAATATAAATGAAATATAACCGTTGGATTCAAGATAAAGATATAGTGTGATCTTAACCGTTGATGCTAGGGTTTCATCACCATGGGAAACAACCTAAGGGTTGCAATGGAGTTGCAGCACCTCTCTTAGGGAAAGAGCAAACTAGGAAAGTGTTTTTGAAGTTCAGATCCGAACATGAAGTCAACCAAAAACCACTGCCTACACATCTAAACATTCAAAATAAAACACCAAATCCAACGAATCAAATCAAAGCCAGAAAAGAGATAGAACTGCAAACCCTAGAACTAATGGCATGCGTAGAGAATTATAAAGAGGGGTTTAGAATATCTCAATAGTCGATGTACAACAAATAAGAATAAAAAGATGGGGATTTATTCATGGGATAGATGGATTAACGAGATTTCAATGGTCGGATGACTCAAATTGAGAACGAGAGAGAGAATGGTAGAAAACATTGGTTCTCTATTTTTTTTTTTGTTTGATTGGTAGAAAACCTAAATTTTCGATTATTGATTTCTCTATACTCAATCATATTTGGTACTGTTGCATATCGCCGGAGTGGCAAAATTCTTACTTGCAGATCATCAAAGAGGATTCTTGCTCACAGGTCATCAAAAATGATAGGTTCATAAGAAATGTATGGGATTATAATGAATTGCTCACAGTTCATGAGAGAAGATAGATTCTTAAGAAAAATACGTGCTTACCATGAAAGGGACGTTTAGGTACGTCGTTTGGTTGGTTGCTCACTGTTGGTGGATGAGGAAGAAAATGTAGAATGTTAGTTTTGGATTGAAAGGATAGAATAGGTAGTTCCGGTACCTGATAGGATATTTTTGTCTTCTGAAAAAAATCTACCACATCACTCATTAACAATTTATGCCTAAGGGAGTTGATACAGAGTAATTGTCAGTTCTATGTGGGATAGTTATAACATTAAAGTAAACAGCCGGGGAGTACACTATAATTAACCGAATTTCACTTTGCAAAACCAAACCAAACCAGAACTAAATTTTTTTTCCTTCAATTTATTCAATTTTTAATGGTCTGTTTCAGCACCAGTTCTAAATTGACACCCTTACATTTCTTGATTTCCTTTATAAACAATTCTAGTCTTAGTGTGGGGATTTTAAACCATGCTTCCCCCAGCTCCTTCCACTTCCCTTCCACACACACTGAACAAAAAATCCTTTTAAGCTCATACTGTTTCAAGAGTCGAGTCACACTGGGAGGAAGACCAGGAGCTGTTAAAGCTTGGGTATTGCACCACGATTTTAAAAACCTCCTTCCTAAAATCAGAAATTCTGTTCTTTCTGTAAGAATCAAAAAGTATTTTTCATTCTTCAGCAATTCGTCCCCTCAAACTGGGGAGGAAATTCAGCTATGGTAGCTGCAAAAGTATGCAATGACCTAATTTTCAACAAGATCCAACCAGGCAAAACAGAGATTAGAATAGAAATCAAAAGCCAAACATAATTCCCTACAAAATCCATTAAACAGCCAAACACAATTTGAAATACCCAGCAAAGCTATACAAGGTCTAAAACAGAACCTCAATATACCCATATTGGTTATAATTCAAAAAACACTTCCTTAAGAACTAATTTTTATTTTTCCTTTTTTCCCATAACAACCTACAATAACAAAATTGTGAACTTGATGTCTACCTGTTGATCCCAATGATATAATTCTGAGTTTTCCATTAGAAGAAGAATGAAACTTCAAGAGAATGCAGCCTACTTCTTAAGCAAGTCATCAGGGACAACCTTTAGAAGCTTTTTCTGCTTCGACTTCGCGATCTTCTTCAATGTTTTCGGGTTAGTAATCTTCTGAAGCTTAGTCCCAGACCTCAATATGTTCTCCTGCTTCTTCTTTTCCCTCTCTTCCCTCTTCTTCCTCTTCTCCACCTTGTTCAACCTTATCTGCTCCTTCAACTCCTTCATCCTTTCCTGGTAAGCTTTCTTGATCTCCTTCTGCTTCGTACGTTGTTCCAAAGAAACCCCTTTCACAGAGACCTTTGAGGCAGAAGCTCGTTGTTTCCGAGGCTCCTTCCATTTCCGGCCGGATACTCTACCAGCAATAACACCATCGTAAGTGGGCTTCCCGAATATAGGTTTTTCAGGGTTCTCTGAAGAGGGGAGGGCAGGCCTCTTGGCCTGTGGGCATGATTCCATATCATCAACCTCCATTGAAAAATCTGCCTTTTGGGCTTCAGTCTCCTCTTCTCTCTTACGCTTGTTCTTTTGCCCACCAAGACCTTCATCTAAGTACCTGAAATCTAGCGTGCAGGCCATGGTTGTTCGAAGAATTGAAACTTTTGAAACTTACAACACAGATGAGCAGGATCTCTATGGTTTCAGATTTCAATATCACCTGCACCCAGTTCCAGTATCTCGTCATACAAATATTGCAGTAATTTAGTTATGAATGAACAATAAGAACTTCAAATCCCAGAAATTAACACAAAGAAACCAATGATTTACAGTCCAAGTTCTATCTACACAAACACAAAAACCTCTATATACTCTACATAAGTGGTCAAAGTCTTCAAAACAGACTAGATCCTCCAGAAGAAAAAAAAAGGTTCATTTCCTAACCTAAATCCTCGAAATTTTCATGACAGAACAAAATCATAAAATACAAGACTAGAAAATCCAACATTAATAAGGGAGCACTGATTGAAAACCTAAAACTCCTCCGAGACCCTATTATCAGAGAAGAGAAAGAGCCGAAACACAGCAAAGGATTAAAATAAATCCAGAAGAACAGAGTAAAATCCAAAATGGAACCCTAAAAATTGAAATAAGAAACTGATCAACATGCATACCCCAGAGTTTCGACGCCTTTCGGTGCAACGTCGGAGCTGAGCGACTAAGAGGCAGGGCAGCAGCGTAAGGAAGAACAATATATGTGAGCGAGGGTTTTAAACCTTTCGGGTTCGACTAGGGTTTTCCATCCTTATCTCCCTTAGGTTTTCCAAATGACAAATCTACCCCTGAAGTTAAACGGTCCTGTCTCGG
This sequence comes from Macadamia integrifolia, assembly GCF_013358625.1. Taxonomy (NCBI): domain Eukaryota; kingdom Viridiplantae; phylum Streptophyta; class Magnoliopsida; order Proteales; family Proteaceae; genus Macadamia; species Macadamia integrifolia. Next base: position 371,525 of record NW_024870482.1, read on the forward strand.
TTAAACCGTATGATTTGGTTCAGTAGTTAGAGGTAGAAATTAAAACTGAATATCTATTAAACGGCTTCACATAATAAAATCAAAATTGAACTGTTCATTGAACGATCATACGGTTCTTAATTTTATTTTATATTTTTATATTTTTGTAAATATCATAAGTTCTTAAATGGTCTCATTGAAAATGTTGCACCCAAAACTCTACTCTCATTAAATAAAAAAAAAGAAAAAGATGGTATACACATATTTGTTCATTGAAAATGTCGCTATACGAAAATACCTGCTAAGGAAACAGGTATTTTCTATACGAAAACTCAATATTTCTCCTCCCTTATCGGCTCTCAACTTGTCCCACCCTACCCCTATCCTCTGCAACTTGCACCTCCACATCTTCTCTCACACCATCGTATCCTTCCCATCTCTATGATCCCTCTCATTTCTCTCATATCCCCCCACCGGCCCCCACCCTCACCCTCACCCTCACCCTCACCCTCACCAACACTGTTTGATTCTCCCCTTCCAAAGGGTTTTTCCTGTTGGAGATGAACGTGCAACCACAAGAAAGAAACTCAAGCAAACAATCACACAAGACGAACAATTTATAATGGTTCAGCAAGATTTCCTACATCCACCCAAAAAAACTCTCTACATCACTCTCCACCTCACAAAGCGATCCCTTTTGCTTGTTACTTAGGGTTTCACCACAGAGACAATATATAGGAAACTTAAAACCCCACATAATTACAATTAGACCCCCATACATGTAATTGATCCAAACTCAACCCAGTTATAAGTAAAAACCAAATTATAACTATATATACCTACTGCAGAATACAAGACATACCCAACCCTAACAATCTCCACCTTGGCTTGCATTATGGAAACCACCTTAAAGAAAACCGATGTTGATGTTGACTTTGCAAATTTTGCCATTGTCTTCGCTTATTCATCATATCCAACCAGCATGACCCACACCCCCTCCAAGATGTGTTTGTCTAACCACCAATAACCAAACCAGCATGACCTACACCCTCGCCGGGGGTGTCCTTGCATGACTAACATTAGGGGTGTCAATCGGTCGGTTCGGCTTGGTTTTGGTCCAGGTTGAGTCGATTTCGGTATGGGAAAACTGAAACCGAAACTGAACCAATAAGGAAATTCTGGTTTCGGTTTGGTTTCGGTTTCGGTGCGGTTTGGTTTCGGTTTGTCTTCGGTTTCTTAAATCGATTTGTAACCAGGTTGGTTTTGGTTTTTGGTCCAGTTTGGATTCGACTTTCCATACAAATGTATACAAAACTATGCAAATTTTGATTTTTTTAATGAATTTTGGAGTGTTTCGGTTTCTTACCGGTTTGGTTTCAGTTTCGGTCCGAGTTTTGAGCCGGTTTTGGTTTGATTTTAGGTTCATCCGATTTTCGGTGCTGTTCGATTTGGTTTTGGGGTTGCAATACTCCAAACCGAACCAAACCAATAAGGCTTCGGTTCGGTTCGATTCGGTTCGGTCTGTGTTGTTATCGGTTTGGTCCGACCGATTTTACCGGTTCGGTTTAGGAATTGACACCCCTAACTGACATACCCAAATCGGCATAGTCCACAGCCATCTTGGGTGTTCTGTACAACTTAGTACTGCTACACAATGTGACATGGCTTCACCTCTCCTATCACTGTAGCCTGCTTTGAGAGATCACCATCACTCACTAAATCCAAGGCGAAAGACACACTTTTTTCTAGACTTGCACTTATTCATCGCCTGATTTAAACCAAAGGAGCATGCTTGGTCCAAGGGTAAGGTATGGATGTTGTGACCTGGTAGTCAAATGGTTGAAAAACCACATTCTCGAGGTAAGGCTATGTATTTCTCATCCCTGGACCTCGCACATGTGAGAGTCTTATGCACCATCTAAGCCCTTTATTTTTAAACACAAAACTAAATCATTTATTAAACAATTTTGGTTTTGATAAATGATTTCGATTTGATTTTGACACCCTCAAATGCACCTATATGGAAGGAGAAATAATTCATATAGGGAAGAAGAGGGTTGAGTTATGGATCGAAATCCTCTACAGCAATAAATTTTGGCAGAGGTTGGCGGAGACCATCTCTGATGATGACATGTGGACGATACCATGTGTACGGTGGATTGTCAAGGTGTCGGTTTGAAATCTTAGCTTTGAAAAATGGATCGATTCATCATCAACCAATCTCTCTAGTTCGTAACCCCACGAATTTCTGGGACCTCCAAGCATCTTTTGCTAAATCAAGCCCTCTGGGTGTCTCGGCCAACTACGTCGTCGGTCGCTTCATCGTCTTCATCCGAAGCTCCGATCTTTCTCACAAGGTCTTCATCAACGTTCACCCTGATGCCTTCCACCTCATCGGCCATCCGTTCGGTAAAAAGCTCTTTGGGAAACACAATCTCATCTACATGATGGGTCATGATCACAAGGATCTTCACCGTCAGATTGCCCAAAATTTCACCCCAAAGCCTTCTCAATCTACATCTACTTGCAGCAGAAGATCATTTTTGAACAGCTAAAACGATGTGATTCTCTCTGTTCTAGTAACAGTCTAAGCCCATAGCTCATTGTCTCCTCTATTGTGACATGAATCTGGATGCCTCTCAGACTGTCTTTGTGGGTCCTTGAGAGTTGAAGCTTGAGAATATTTCAACAGAGATTACACTCTACTCAAATCCGGATTGATGAAATTACCGACTAATCTCGCTGGATTTGGGCTCTAGAAGGCAAGATTTTCTGTCAAGAGGCTTTGTGAACCCTAGCTGTTTGTGTAGGTCAGAGCAATGCGAAGATGATGAAGAGACAAGAACCCTCCTATTTGGTTGATTTCTGGACGTAAAAGACAGCAGAAGAGAAAAATGCAGCGGAGGAATCCGGCAAAAAAAAGCACCATTTTCCGATGATATTGAGATTGGTGGCCACCTATTCTCATCCCAATACGCTTCGACATCTTCTCTATTATGGGATGTGACTCTTGGATTCACATCCTCAAGTGTTGCAGAAGGTCAGAGAAGAGGTCTCTGCAATTTGGACCCCTGAATTTGATGCGCTCATCCCGACGGAGCAGCTCAGAGACATGAAGTATACAGAGGTAGTGGCGCGTGAGGTTGTGAGGTTTTGTGCTCCAGCAACTGTGGTGCCTCACATTGCCAGAGAGGATTTTGCATTGTCAAAACATAGAAGAAGAAGACGAACCTTAGGTTTTTGAGGGTTTTGGTTGATGATAAACTGGTTCATTTCTAAAACCAAGATTTTAGACCAAGATTGACAATCCATCGCACACATGGCATTGGCCACATGTCACCATCGCAAATAGCCTCTGCCAGCCTCCACCAAAAGTTGTTGTCGTAGACGATTTCGATCCATTCTAGACTCACCCCGAGAGGCCAATAACTCAAGGATCAAAATCGTCTATGGCAACAACTTTTGGTGGAGGCTGGCAGAAGCTATTTGCGATGGTGACATGTGGCCAATGCCACATGTACAGTGGATTGTCATTCTTGGTCTAAAATCTTGGTTTTAGAAATGAACCGGTTCATCATCAACCAAAACCCCCAAAAACCTAAGGTTCGTCTTCTTCTTCTTCTATGTTTTGACAACGCAAAATCCTCTCCGGCAATGTGAGGCACCATAGTTGCTGGAGCACGAAACCTCACAACCTCACATGCCACTTCCTCTGTCTACTTCATCTCTCTGAGTTGCTCCGCTGTGATGAGCGCGTCAAATTCAGGGGTCCAAATTGCAGAGACCTCTTCTCTGACCTTCTGCAACACTTGAGGATGTGAATCCAAGAGTCACATCCCATAATAGAGAAGATGTCGAAGCGTATTGGGCTGAGAATAGGTGGCCACCGATCTCAATATCATCGGAAAACGGTGTTTTTTTTCATCAGATTCCACCGCTGCATTTATCTCTTTCACTGTCTTTTGCATCCAGAAATCAACCAAACTAGAAGGTTCTTGTCTCTTCAACATCTTTGTGTTGCTCTGACCTGCACAAACAGCTAGGGTTCACAAAGCCTATTGACGGCGAATCTTGCCTTCTAGAGCCCAAATCCAGCGAGATCAGTCAGTAATTTCATCAATCTGGCATTGAGTAGAGTGTAATCTCTGTTGAAATACTCTCGAGCTTCGACACTCAAGGACCCACAAAGACAGATTGAGAGGCATCCAGATTCATGTCACAACAGAGGAGACGAAGAGCTATGGGCATAGACCGATTACTATAACAGAAAGAATCACACTGTTTTGGGTATTCGAAAATGATCTTCTGCTACAAGTAGATGCAGATTGAGAAGGCTTTGGGGGTGACATTTTGGGCAATCCGACGGTGAAGATCCTTGTGATCATGACCCATCATGTAGATGAGATTGTGTTCCCCAGAGAGTTTTTTACCAAACGGATGGCTGATGAGGTGGAAGGCATCAGGGCGAATGTTGATGAAGACCTTGTGAGAAAGATCGGAGCTTCGGATGAAGACGATGAAGTGACCAACGACGTAGTTGGCTGAGACACCCAGAGGGCTTGATTTAGCAAAGGATGCTTGGAGGTCCCAGAAATATGTGGGGTTACGAACCAGAGAGATTGGTTGATGATGAATGGATCCATTTTCAAAACTAAGATTTCAAACCGGCACCTTGATGATCCACTGTACACGTGGTATCGGCCACATGTCATCATCAGAGATGGCCTCCGCCAACCTCCGCCAAAAGTTATTGCCGTAGAGGATTTCGATCCTCTAGAATCAAACAAGGAGCAAGGGTAGCATCTAGATTCCGGACGGTGGCATTTTGTGAAATCACCACTCACTAGAATCTCCAAGCTTCAAACACGAAATGAATGGTAAGAGGAAGAGTGCGATTCAGTTTTTATTCGATTCAAAGTATGAAGGCTAGAAACCAAAATCAAATCGATAAAAACTGAATTTTATCCATTGATGCCATCATGATGTACTTTTCTTTCGATTTTCTGAAAAAAAATTTGTGTTTTCCAAGCAGTTAAGCCTCCCTTCTTGTTTAATTCCTATCTTAAAACTAGGCTTTGCAATTCCTGTTATATGCCATTCATGGATTATCAAGTACTACCATTTGTGGGTCATCCAATCTTAATCTGTGATGACTTCTTAACTCCACTAATCTTAATGTTGGATGGACCGTTGTAGTATTACTGAATTTTTAATTTGCTTATGTGGATTTGGGTTATGGATATGCAGGGAACCACTTGGTAATAACTCTGATTTAGTGCCTCAAGTTGAATAAAGACCATCATCAGGGCTGGCCATTTGATTTATTTAAAGACTTAATTAATATTTCTATTTATTTATTTATTTGTAAATATCTTTTGATATGATTTCAGTAGCTACAAGGGCATCATGAAAGGCTACTAGTTTAAAGTTATCAACTAAACTAACTACTGATGCACATCTTTCTCTTTACTTATTTTATAAAAAAAATCAAACTGTTTATAAACGGTTATAATATTTCAAATCGAAACTAATTAAAAAGCACGATGTGCAAAATCTTCTTCCCCATCCTCATCAATTAACAAGCGAATTTATCTAGAGCGAAGATTACTTCTGGTGATAGAATGGGAGAACTTAGTATTTCTATTGCCATCAGAAATATATAGTTGCCTGGATTTTTGCAATCAAAATATTTCTTTCACTTCGAGATTTGGCCTTCAACCTTTGAGAGCAAAGACATCACCTCCTTCAGAAGGATCTAGGGACTCAAGGTAATGAAAACGGTAAAGGAAGGATTTCTTAAGATTAGGGAGATAACCAAATACATTCTTATTCCATTCCATTGCTGGAAATATTAGATATGTAATTCAATTTACCCAACAAATTATCATCCTCAAAATAATTCCAATGAGACACAAAGAACTGAAATCCTGATGATTAATCATGTTAATTGAAAATGAACAAGTTTCTAATAGGAAAATTTAGGGGGGTAATATTGAGGAGAAGAGGTGAATGATCAGAACCTAATGAGGGAATCATACTAAGGGTGGCATTAGGAAAAACAGCGAGCCAATTCTGTGAACTGACAGATCTATTTAGACAACAACAACAACATCCAAAACTTTATCCCAACTTAATGGGTTCGGCTACATGGAGATTCCGAACAAGGACGAGCACGAGGATCTATGCAAAAATATTTATGGGTTATGACTAATTATTATAAGTGCCTGTTATCAACTTGACGCACCACTACTAATCAGCCATATGGCTTATAACGACAGACTATAATTAGGTATTGACTGTCTACCTGACGTATCATATAGAACGGTCAAACCAAAGTATCCTACATGCATTATGTCCACCACCAAGGCAGTCCATCACTCAACTTACTTTTTTGAAAGGAGAAATGAGATAATGAATTCTTGATTGCCCCTGCTAGGCACGAAAGTCACAACTCGAACACACAACTCCGCATTGAAGATTATGTAATCAACACATAACTCCGCATTGAAACTAAATATGCCACTATCCTACTGACACATCTATCTAGATGCTTCATAATTCTATTGGGTGGTTTCTGGTTGTTGGTCCAGGTGAACCAAGAGCCGATGGGTAAGATTTCTTCCAATAGGGCTCCTTTTGAAATTATCCAACACTCTGCGTCAAAGAGGGTGATTGAATAGTTATCCTAACAAGCTCTTTTATAAACTCTTAGCATGAATGAGTTTAGCAAGTATACCAAGCATGGTTTCAAGTATCAGTATCGTATCAGTCATATCTGTTAGATCGTATCAATATCAGATGAGACCAATCTCCAATCTTTGATCGATCCGGATTGGTTACCTGTATTGTTTCAAGGGGTAAAAAATAGTAAAAATTGTACCTTTTAAAAAAAAAAGCAAGGGAAAAACCAACCTATAGTTGTTTATCTGATCCGATTTCGATCAATATCGGCAAACACCGATACCATCCCCAAAATCCATGGAAAGGAGGTTGCTAACAATCGTTTCACTAAAAATGCAAGAGAAAAGAGTATGCCATGGAGTTTCAAGTTGATCATGACATACTTGAAACTTTGCAGTTTGGTTCTAGTTGGGAGAATATCATGAAGACCTCTTCACAGGAAGAGTATGAACTTTGGCCCAATTTAAATTTCTAATCAACTTCCATAGGAAATTTTTTGACTCACTCTCATACTTGCTACTTGGTAAACTCAATCACAAAGAGATGCCCTGACTCTATCCATTAGTTCTACTATTGGCATCAGTTTTTACAAGCGAGATTGAAAATGAAATCCATAGCTGAATGATGACTTTCTACTTCTTTGTGATGAAAGGTTATGATAGGTCAAGCTTCCTTTATAGGATATGGAATAAGGTGAAATAATAATGCCGTGTCTGTGAACCATACTTCATGTATATTTCATCCTTTAGTATCAACCGTCCTCAATCCTACCAGGATACCTTCCGCCTCCACCGCTACATGTTGAATAGTTGTAATACTATTTGAACTGATATACTAAGCTGACCCTCTGATAGGGTTCCATATGCCCATCTTGAAGCTGAGTTCAAAAGATTAGTTCCACCCGCACAAACCAAAATTCGATATGTCAAAAAAAGTATAGGAAATCTTTTGTTCAAGCTTGCAGGAACAATTGTATCAAATAAAGCATTAGTATTCATACAAGTGGGAAAAATATCTAAATCTACAATCCATTTATTTATATTATATAAAACAGAAATTGGGTTCAGCTTAATTTTTTATGCAATTATATCATTCCTATGCTTCCATATGAAATAAATAGTACTATAGAGACTTCTATGCTTCCATATGAAATAAATAGTAATATAGAGACTTCCATATGAAATAAATAGTAATATAGATAGTAATTGCAAACGCATTGAAAACCCAATTGAGATCTGATTTTGAGAGATTTTTGTGGAAGAGCAAATACTTTTCCTCCTGACAAAATGAAGTTGATTTTTTATTCTGCAACAAATACTAGTTGCCTGCTTCCATTTAATCAAAGATATTAGTGGAAATGTCCTTAATTTCTCACTTCAACAGAACTAAAGAAACATAGTTTCATGAAAATTGTTAATCCTATATGCTC
>NW_024870482.1:379633-382624 GCF_013358625.1 Macadamia integrifolia
AAAAAAAAAAAAAAAAAAAACGAAATAGAATTTCTTGCGACTTTGCTGCACTTGTAAGTAAAAGGCATTTAGGCTTTAACACAGCAAGGTTCACTACAGAAAAAGTCCCAACCATTGCACTATCACAGTATAAACTGATGCCCACACCCACCCACCCCCCCATAAAATAAAAAGAAAAAAGAAAAGTCAGCTGCCCATCTCCAAGCAGCCAGAGCCACTATCCCAACAGCAATTTTTTAGTGAACCACCACTAAATCCTGCTCTAGAGCTATAAAAAGGAAAGCTTCCAGTGGATAATTTGACACCACAGCAACACATGTTAATGAGTGGACAAAATCTAATTACAGTGCAAAATATCGATAGCAATAGTAATGTTATTCACTTGTCCATGGAAACAACAAAACCAGAATGTCAGCAACCATGATACAATGTACGTCAATGTACACCAAATCTAGACAACTAACCAAAGAACTAGGTCTTATGGCCATGGCAAAGGAATGACTGGGTAGCTTGACATTAGAATGATCTAATAATTACATCTATTCAGCAAAGGAATGGGTTGTTGACGCCCATAGGAAATTGGGAAAATTACCATTTTAAGTAAAATGGCTACTGCACTAACTGAAATCAGCAGCTTATTTGATTACTTAACAACCTTGCACTTTGATAGCCAAAATTACCAATCTATGCAATAAGAGTTTAGACCTATCGTCTTCCTATTTAGTTAATTCTTCATTTCCATCTTGGCCTTTTATAGATCAAATGGAGGACCTAGTATGTTGGTTATACTGGACTAACAGAACAGCAAGTGAGCCCTGTTTATATAATGATAGAACCTAAATTGCAAATGGTGGGTCTTTCTCTTCAATTCCTCTCTGAATCAAATGAAAGTCATCATTTTGACTGACCTGAGAGCATTTAAACCCCATATATATAAAAAAAAAAAAAAAAAAAAAAACAAAAAAAAAAAAAAAAAAAAAAAAAAAAAAAAAAAAAAAAAAAAAAAAAAAAAAAAAAAAAAAAAAAAAAAAAACAGGATTTAAACCCCATTTCATCAATTTGACCAACCTGAGAGCATTGAAGCCACATTTCATGAAAAAAAAAAAAGGCTTGCACTAGCATAATAGGTTCTCATCTATTAAGAGCAAATTTCAATGTCACCTAATATCACCCCCTACCCCATCCATTCTTTTTCAGTTTCTCAAATAAATTCAACTAAATCCAGACAAACATTCAAGGAACAGAGCAGCACACAAATAATTGTAATTGCAGAAAAACCCTCAAAGAGACAAGAGAGTGGAAAGTAGAGAACATACCTGAAGACACCAGTTACTGAGTCTTAGAACGCCGGCATGAGCAAGACCCTGGAACAGGTCAGATAGCAAAAGCTTGTAATCTCTATCCACCGAATCGGATTCAAATCCGATATCAGCATCAATTAAATTAGAAAGATTAGTGGCACTGAAGCAAACAGGTGGATGCCCAACAAACTCAAAGCGCAAGAGACTTGGAAAACAGATCTTCAAGGACTTCAAAGGAAGACCGTAAGCGTTACAGCGATCCAAGACCAAGCATTTTAATTTCGATTCTGGAGCACAAAGAACAACATCCATGGGCACATAACAATTCTTTAGATGCAGATAAACCAGACACGGGCAATTATAGATAATAGAAGACAGTGAGTCGTGGCTTAGCTGAACGTTGAAAAGAAGGGCAATCTCAAGAGAGTGAAAGCTGTGGGAGTTTAAGGGTATAGAGGGTCTGAAGGGGAAATTGGATGATTTCACACCCTTAAGTGATTTAAGCAGGAAAGGGAACGGAGGTGATTCACAGATAGATTTGAAACGGGATCTGTCCGAACTTTCTCTCCGACCAGGAAATCGAGGAAGATGGCGAGTTGAAGTTGAGATTTTTCTTTCCTGCAAGAACGAATTCCACTGCTCGACGCAGGAAATAAACCGAATATCTCTGTAATAAAGGAAACACAAAGACCTGTAATGACGCATCGGTTCTTGTTCGTTGACCAATTGGTATTTCTCTTCAAGTCTTCGTCTCCAAGCATGATCGTAGGTATCAATTCCCTCCCATGAATCCACAATTACATCATCTTTGGCTAGTTTTGAGAAACGATTCTCATCCAAATCGAAGACAGTGGTAGAACGCCATAACAGATTCCAATTCTTGGAGAGACAGGTTGTTCTTACGGCTTCAGTCACTGGAAGAAGTGAGAGAACGCGACACAAGAGATCAGCAGGCAAATCGCTAATTCGATCTCGAAAATTGTTGGGTTCTCCTCCACAATCCGAATCCCTCTCTTCCATTTCCTTTGGATTTCCAAACTGAATTGGAATTTAGAAATGAAAAAAACTATAAAAATGATATAGAAATTTTCGAAGGGCCGAAGTGACAGAACAGGGAAGAGGAGGAAAGTCAAGACGCGGTGTCGCAGAAGCTCATCAAGAACCATGTGACATCACAAGCTCACTATAAGTGTAACTATATAGCGAGGTGGAGAGTATGGATTTCCGTACACCACCGGTCATAATACTCATTACTTGTTCCTCTTAGATTCGTTTCTTAATACGCAAGTCTTAATTACTGTTGATCTGAGGGGTGGCCCCACAAATGATGTTTATATTAAACCGTTGGATTGGCATAAAATCTATTGGTTAGTGATGCTGATGACACTATTTATTTCTTGGGAGACAATCTACGTTCTGGATTTGACACGTGGTTGGTGAATGGGGTTCTATCTGGAATAATTCAATGGGAACGCGAGACTCCTTTTACTTTAGATTTCTCTAGTTTTTTGTTTTTTTTGGTGGAACTTAGATTTCTCTAGTGAGGAAGGAGCAACTTTTTTGTTACCCAAAAAAAATAAGAGGAGCTATTATACCTCCACAGTTTAATTCCTATGATTTCAAAAAAGTGAAAGCAAAGGTGAGCAATCGTCACCAGGTGGGGTCACAACAGATTTTTTTTTTTTTTTTT
>NW_024870482.1:382644-590898 GCF_013358625.1 Macadamia integrifolia
TTTTTTTGTACTATAGAACTATAACCTGGCCTTTAAGTTAAATTTTTTCTCTTTTTGAAATTACATAATGTTTTGTCTAATCTCATTTCTTGTGTTCAACAAATGTCTGATGTGGTACTATTGATGATCTCATCCGTGGGTTGCTTAAATGGTTAAGACAAATTGACAATTATGTAGATATGTGCATGATCTTATGTTTGATTTCCTATTTGTGTATCTGCGAAGAAAAAAAAAAGTGTAACTTATATCGTCGTAGACTCTCTTAACATGATTCTTGGCCAATACCGTATCAATGGATCATTATGGATGAAGGGAAAAATAACCCCAAAAAAATGTTTTTAATTGAAAGCAAGGATATTTTTGTCTAGCCTTAGCTAGTCTAGATTGGTGTCGGATTTGTATCGGCCTTCAGTAAACCAGGATACTTCAAGAAAGATTACTAGAATTGCAAAATAATAATTTCAATAAGACAAAGGTCAATTTGACCAAGGCCAATTACTTTACATCCATGGTGACCGAAGTGAACTTTGGATGAAAATCTAAAAGAATGGATATGATCGATAAGTACATAATGGTGATCAAAATGCCTTCTTCAACTATTCAACAGTTGGTTTAGGTGAACAAATTTTTGTTAGAAACTCCCTAATTACAGAGGTTAGTGCAAAATGACAAGTTCAATTAAAGTTAACTTCAGAAAAGTTCATAATTCTCCAAGATGTGTTATGTGTTAAACATAAGGCTGAATATCATTTATGGTGCTCTCCTCAGTAAGGCATGTTTCAAACTATCATTTGAGATGGATAAGGCAATTGTCACTAAGGACAATGTATTTGTTAGGAAGGGATACAATTCTAATGAACTTTTCATATTTAATGTTGAAAGTATTATTAATGGAAATCTTAGTAGTTCTGTTTAATTGCCTAATTATTATGATGTGTGGCATGGTAGATTAGAAATTCTACTTACATAGAAATTTCATGGAAACAAGGTTTGATAGAGGGTAACTCAGAATCTTCATCGGTTGGACGTCCTATTTGCATTGAGGCTAAGCTCACTTACGCACCGTTTGATAACGTTTTCAGAAACGTGTTTTCTGTTTTTCTGTGCTCAGAAACGGAAAAACCCCAAAAAATTATTTGATAAACCTGTTTTCGTTTCACCTATTTTTTGAAACATAAATAGAAATTTATGCTTATTTCTGTGTCAAGAAACAGGTTTGACGAAATAAGTTAGACTTGTTTTTCTGTTTCTTAGAACAACTTGTGGGCCAAAAAATCGATGGACATTGGATGAAAAGTTGCATCTCCCAACCTAGCATTTACCTTACTTGGCGGCTTTTCAAAGTTCGAAGGTTTTCCAAGGAAACAAGAAGGAATACACCGAATTTTTGCTTTGTTGGTGGAAGCCTTAAATCTACATCCATCGATTCCTTTGTGGATTTCTTCCAATTCTCTTCGGACCCTCATGAATCGATTATATTGAATCGTTGTTGGGGGATTGAAGTTTGAATTCCCTAGAAAAATGCATACAAACCCAAGGGACTCTACCTAACCCTACTCAATTCGAGAAATAGGTTTATCGAACACCAAAAAATCCGTTTATATTGCCAGAAACGTGAAAAATCGTTTTTGCTATTTTTAAACACAAAAACAGTAGAAACATTATCAAACAATGCCTTAGAAACTTCATTTGTTGTCCAACATAAACAATTAGGGGTTTTCAACTTATCCTTTTTGGCGAATTAGACGGTCTTCTCAAGCAGCCCTTATATTTGATAAGTGACATTGATCTATGAAATTAGAAGTGGAAAGAAATTTGAAGAAATGACCTTAAATCTTTCTATATTGAGTCATATTCAAATTGTACAAGATTCAAAAGTGAAAGAAATAATTTTATCTATAAGTAACAACTGCTCTTCCTCTCCCCTCTAAATCAACCTTTTCATGGTTCAATTCCTATTATTTTCAATGATACAAGTTGATCCTAAATATTAAAAGTAGAAGAAGGAGGAATACGAAATTTCATAATTTTGTGAAGAGAATGGCATAATCCATGAGACAACTACCCCATATCTACCTCAATTTGATGGAGTTGTTGAAAGGAAAAATTGATATTTAAAAGAGATGATGAACTACATGCTCATTATTTTGGTGTTGCCCTTATGCGAGGGGTAGCGACCTACATTTTAAGTTATGGTATGATAGGAAGCCCAACCTTGAGTATTTAAAGGTTTGGGGTTGCTTGTCCAAAGTAGGAATACCAGAACCTAAGAAAATGAAACTTGGACCAAAGATATGTGATTGTTTCTTTATTGATTATGCACATCATAGTATGGCATATAGGTAAGGATGTGAATTTGAAATCAAAACCGTTTACCGAAATCGAACAGAGCCGTTTACACTGAAATCTCAAAACCGTTTAGTAAATAGTTCGGTTATGGTTTCAAATTTCAGGCCGATTGGCTAAACGGGTTGAAACCGAACCGAGCAGTTTAACCATGGTTTCAAACCGAATTGAAACCGTGGAAACCGAACTGTTTAAACCGTCAAAATGGATCCGATTAACCCATTTAAAGATTAAATAAGGTGGTTGCAAAATATCATTAATATCTCATTTGATTCAAAGATTGAGCATTGCAAGCCTGCAAGTAATTCTAGAGGTAGTTGCTCATTGTTTGGAATGCCGATTACATTAATCCAACTCACTTAGTAGAATGTATACTGATAAGAATGCAATTTTTGCTTATACCATGGCATATTAAATATATATATTTTAATATTATAACGCATTATTTGGGAGGGAGGGGGGAGAAGAAGAAAATCCTTACTATAAGCATTACTTACTGACTTATTAGATGCGTCTGAGACTATTTTCTATCAAAATATTTTCTTTTGCTTAGTTGTTTAGTTGTTTTAATAAAACATAATGGTTGCATTTCACATTCTTAAGATTGAATTGTTTATCACAAAAAGCAAATTTTAGTAAACATGTGAATAAACTAGCAAACCAATTGCAAATCATTTAAAAACCGTATGGAATAAACCAAAACCAAAACCGTTTAAAACTGTGAAACCGAAACCGTTTAAAAACTGTGGAAACCGAAACCGTTTAGGTTTCAAAAAGTGCAATCATTTAGTAAATGGTGCGGTTATGGTTTTAGCCAAAATATATGTGAATCGAACCGAACCAAACCGAACTATTTAAACCAAAACAGAATCAATTAACACCCTTACATATAGGTTATTGATGAACCAACGGATGGTATCTTTGATGCTACTACTATTACTAAATCAAAAGAAGTTGATTTCTTTAAGCATGTATTTCCTATGCGCAAAAATATACATAGTATTGATACATCTTTGACTAATAGAGGTGATTCACATTAGCTCAATGGTGTTTAGATAATCTCAATAGTGTTTAGATCAGCTCAATAAAGAAAATGAATCAAGATCTACAAGAAGCAGAGGTTCCCTTCTTACTTTTGCTTACCTGTCTCGTAGATATGTACTACTAGTGCTAGTGAAACAAAATGAGACAGCCCTATAATTCAAGTAAATATCCAAAAAAATAGGAAAGGAGTGCCATGGCCGGGATCCTTCTGGTTGCCGAATAAGCTGAAATAATTCCTTTGTTGAGAACCAAACTTCAGTGATATTCCATCCCTTGTGAGAAGCCAATTTCAGGCCTTCCAGAATTCCCAAAGCTTCTGCATCCAGTTGCTGCTTTGTGGGCTCAAAACTAATACTGATAGCTCTAAATCAACCTTGAAAAAAGATGCCAAAAGCCCATCCTGAAGCTGCTTTCAAATGGTTAGTAGCATCACCACAAACAAAAAACGGGATAGTTCAGAAAAAAGGAAGAGTTGGTTCTTCCTAACATGTTGTCTGGATCATCTGTAGTACAGAAGACACGGCTATCAATAACAGGGTCAGGAGAAATGTCTAGATCTGAGATCCATCAATTTACATTCTGAAGCACAAACATGATTCCTTGAATTAGATAAAAGAGTGCCCAAACTCTCTTGATGTAGGATTACGTCACTGCCAAAACAACTATTGATTTTAATCTGAACTAGATCTCCAAAAGAGGAAACAAGAGAAATTCTAAGAGAATATTATTTCAGCACAAGGTGAAGCTCTTTGGAAGGCCAACAACTTCTGAAGATTATTCATCTGTTCCTCTAGGAATTCCAAACACTCATAATGGGATGACGACTTGAATTCCACATAATTAATGACCACTTCCTCCAAGACTATCAAATTCTTGAGCAAATATTTTACCAACTCTATTGCATGGTCTTGTCCCTCAAAGCCAAACAAATCTATTTTCCAGAGATGATGATGTAAACAATGAAATGGCAATGGCTGTGACTCCCAGAACTTCTCTCCCTCAAAATAAAAATTATCTAAATCCATAGCATCGTCCAAGAATTCCTGAAGAGTCATTCAGAAATTATAGCTTAGATATACACCAAGTATTTAATGGAATTAAGAATCCACAGTGTCTCTAGGTTAGGGGAGCTCCTCAACAAACCTGCTATACTGATGACCCCACAATTGTCCAATCCTGTGTTCACTGTTAAATACTTCAGATACCTAAGTGGAGAAGGCAAACTTTGTTGTAACCCATCAACTCCATCTCTTATCGGCAGCACCTTCAGATAAGAAAGCATAGTTAAAACACGAATGGAACAGCAGAGTTTACTCCACCAAAATCAAATAATATTCTGAGGTATCCTGTTTCTCCTGAGGTCCTATTCTTTCACTAAGGTCAGTAAGATGTCAGGTTTCAGGACAGGTTTTGGCTAACCTGAACCCAACTAAACTGGCCCTAACCTCAACCAAAAATTGAGAAATCTAATTAGAAAAAGCGATAAAATAGAAGAAGAAAGTAGCATTATATGTTGCAAATGATCAAAATGTTTGATAAAGGTTAAGTCTTGGAATAAGGTATGTTTTGGAATAATTAGAACCAGTCACAAGTTCATCAACTAAAACCTAATACCAATCCAAACCCAGTTGACTTTGCCAAACCCACCCTGTTGGGGCTCGCATCGGGGTGGTATCAAATACCACAGCATTACTTATCCACTAATCCAGATAGTTGCAAAATAATCTCTCCCCTCTTCTCTTTTTGGATATGTAATATCAATACTGATCTTCCAAAACTAAGACCATTACTTTTGCACAAAGAGGGGAGGAGGCATCAAAAAGAAAGAAAGCACTCTTATCAATCTCTAGTTCTCTATCTTCCCTTAGTTCCTCATAAGATCTAGATACCAGGACACCTCAGACTGTGAAAGGAAGACACACCCTGCAATTAATTATTTCAACCATGTTCATAATATTAGCAGTTTGGTTGGCGAGCTAAGTTGATGGGCTGTCATAATGAGATTGGTTCTCATTGAAATTACAGCAAATTAAATTCAGACCTCTACCCTTCAGATCTTTATCTTCTTTGTATCTTCTACTTCAAGGTTAATAATTTTTTCAGATAATAAAGAAATTAAATAATTATCACCAGGGAGACACATAAGCCAGAGAACACCATGGTTTTTCATGACAATTCCAGATGGTTATCATGTAAACTTGCTCTCATCCATGTAGCATAAGCACGAATCCACACACAAGCACTTGAGATTCGATGTCGGAGCATAAATAACAAAATCGGTGGATACACAACACTTTTCTAACCTTAGGGCTTTCAGGAGAGGACAATGGGAGACCAGATCCTGAACTGATGCATCCGGCAACTTAACTTGAGTCAGAATCACCTTCTCCAAAGAGGGAAAACCCTTGTAATCCAATGGTCTAAACACACACAACTGCAAAATTAAAGCCTTCAACAATTTCACTGAAAAAGAACAGAGAGGTAACTCGTAAGAATTTTCAGAACAAGTTCAGATCAAGCATTCTGACGCTCGTCATCCCAAAAAGGAACCATTGATCGGTATGAGAAACGAACCTGTAAAATAGCGGAACAATATTCGAAGTTGTTGAATATTTTTTCCCTCATGAAGAAGCAAGTGCTTCGACAACGAAATCTACAAAAGCCTTCTTCTGTTTGTGCAGCCGACTCAAATCGTAATGAACTTTCCTCTGTCCCTCAAACCAATAACTTTGAACTTCTCTCTGTCGATCGACAGCAATGTAGAATTCCATTAGGGCTTTTTGATCAGAGAAGAACAACTCATCAAAATCTAGAATGGGAATGCAGGTCCAGGGGTACTCGTCCTCATAGCATCTTCAGTGGGAAGGAACGAGATTATGTGGCGCAGGACTGATTCAGGTAGGTTGGTGATCTGATCGTAGTTGGTGTCTTCAGTTCTTCGGCGTTTCTTCGTCTCTTCCATTTTGAACTTTTTTCCGATTCTATAAGTACACAGATAATATGAAAGATCAAAAGGGAGTTTTGATATCCCACCAGAGATTATATGACACGGCTGTAAGCTTAGCTCTGCTGCTTTCTACCATCACCTCCTCTCCTCCAACTCGCCTGTTGTGAAGGAAAAGATGAAGACGATGGGGTTTCAGAACAAGAGGGGGAAACACTATAACTTCTCTGTGGAGTTATATAGCGTATCACTCAATTGTGTTGTTTGTTTGTTTTAGCGGGAAATTAAGACAGCCGGATTTAAGCGCCGGCAATGACACGTGGCACGAATAATTGATTTTCGTGGGTTTTATACTTTTGTTGTTGTGGAAGTGTTCCTCGAAAGGCTGTGTTTGGGTACCAAGAAAAGAAAAAAATTAAGTCGTTAAGGCCAAAATATGGTAATTGGATTCTTGACTTTGGAAAAATGATTTTAGAACCAGTCTTCAGTCTAGTCTTAAAAGAAGTGCTATGACCTCAACTCAAGCGGTAAACTTTGGGGATGTCAATAGGTGTATAGGACCATGACTCTCCAGCCCATTGTCTAAGGGCTCCTCCAATGCCCGAAACATGGATTTTCCATTCTCAGAGCTAAGAACTTAGAAAGTCAATTTTTTTCCCTTACACCTAGTCTTAACCATTGTCTAATCAAAGATCAATTTTAAGCTTTTTTCGATTCTAACCCTCAAAATAGGTCATGTGTTGAGGCTCCACTCGTTCATAAGCCTCCTCTAATTTAGAGATAGGGGCGAGCGGCCTTGTCTACTAAGCTGATTTCAAAAGATGGATGGAAATTTGTATGTCTTGTACAGATCCATTGTGTACTTGATCCCACTGCGGGTATTTGTAAAAGCATTCCATCCACGAATGAGATAGTGGTTATAAAACCGAGTTATGGTTTACAAATAGATCATGTAACAGCATTCATAATCTTTTGGGTGAATGAAAATATATTAAAAAAATATAAAAAAAAAAAACCCAGAACAATGCCACAAGCTAGGCTGACTCAACCAAATTAAGGAAGAACCAAGGGGAGCGGGCAAAACAACCATCAAAGAGAATATATCAAACCACAAAATACGGCTAAAATTTTATTAGCCCTATTTCATGGTTCCGTCCCTTAAAGCCAATGATCTCAACTTTCTTCAGATGATAAGTAAAACAATAAAAGAGAAGCAATTGTGACTCTCAAATTTCCCCCATCAAAATAAAAAATATCTAAGTATTCGGGTTGTCTATGTACTCATACAAAGCCACATCAGAAAGTATTCAATTAGAAGCAATGCATCAATAGGTTGAGAGTAAGCTGGAATTAAGAAACTAGAGTTAATTTTCCTTACCCAATCTATGTCAATAGAGTCACCAATATCTATTAAAAGAGCCTCCAGATAAGGAGAGCTCCTCAAAAAGCAAGCTAACCCAACAAGTCAATAGTTTTCCTTTTTTATTGGAATGTAATGTTGTAGTGAAGTCATTAACTCCCTTAAAATCCGGAAAAACAACCAATCATAGATCGACAATACTTCTGACGATGTCAGCGCCTACGTCATGATGACGTCATCGAGATTCAAATTTAATGGTTTGGATCTATTGTCCGTTGGTTTAATCCGACGGCTTATATTACAAGATCTTTTATATGAGATCTACGGTCAGATTTCGCCCCTGTTGCGCGTGCCGCCGGTGTAGCCTACGCCACCCTTACGAAGATTCCATTTCAGGCTATCTCATTGCTCCAACTTCAAAAGGTCATATCTCCCTCATTTTAAGTCGGATTTGGGTGAACCAAGTTGCAGCTTCTTCGTTTTTTCAAGCCCTACACTATGGAAGCAAGAAAAATGGGTTTTGAGTGAAATAAGGCTACGATTTTGGTAGGAGAAGCTTCCCCCTCTTTGTTGATCCTTGAATGAACATACATTCTTGATGATAAATGTTCTTAGGCCATTAAAAGAGGTAAAAGAGGTGGTTGAAGTGTGTTAATGGTACATTAACTCAAAGCCAAGGAAGAAGAGAAGAAAGCAAGAATGTGTTTGCTTTGAAGAGCAAGAAGCCAAGGAGAGAGAAGGTGTGAGCACCAAACTTGTCAGTACAAGTTTCCAGTCATCCCAGGCAATCGATTGTGAGATTCTCTAACCTTTGATTTTACATTACATGTATGTATGTATATTAGGGTTAGTTGTGGATGAATGTATACATGCTAGGTTAGTTGTGGATGAACTGTAAGCATGCTAGCTAGTTGTGGATGCATATGCTAGGCAGAGCTTGACTGTAGGGCATTGATATAAGCCCAATTTAATTGTATTATTTATTGTGTGCTTAGTGGGTGCTAAGCACCGGGAGTGGGTGCTCCCGTGTAGTGGGTGCTACATATTGTATTAGCACTACGAGTGCCATCTCAGCTTCGGCTTCAGAAAATTGGGTGTGGGTGCTCCCGACTGTGGGTGCAGTCAAAAGTAGTGTATTGAGTAGGTACGAAGCCTTTACAGTCACTACTCCGGGGATGTAGGAAAATTGCCGAACCTCGTAAAAACCCTGTGTTGTGGGTGCTTGTTGTTTGTATTTTATATTGAAGTGCGTTGAATGTGGAATGAGTGTGTACACTTGAAAGTGCCTATGAGAGGCTGAGTGTGCATACGACTGTGTGTAAATAGGGACAGGTATATCAGGTTTTTCTTGCCCAGACATCGGACAGGTTTTTAGGGATCGGAATTGGACTCATTGATTCACCCCCCCTCTCAGTGACTGCCGGGTTACAACAGATACAAGGTTTGAATATCGTCTTTCTCCCAAGATGCCTCTTCGATCGGGTGGTTGGCCCACCGAATCTTCATAAAAGCGATAGAGCGGTTGCAAAGAGTTTTTACCTTCCGATCTTAGATCTCAGCCGGATGTTCTTCATATGTTATATCGGCTTCTAAGTATTTCGGTTCCACAAATTGCATGTGGGATGGATCATGAATGTGCCGCTTCAACATGGATACATGAAAGACATTGTGAACACTGTTGAGAAAAGGTGGTAATGCCAACATATATGCTATTGCCCCAATTAGCTTCAAAATTTCAAATGGCCCAACATATCTCGGACTTAACTTGCCTTTCTTGTGAAATCTGTGCAGACCTTTGGTAGGAGATATTTTGAGAAACACTTTCTCTCCCTCTTGGAATTCCTTACGGCTATCTGCATAGCTCTTTCGACATGATTGGGCTGTTTTAATTCTTTCTCTAATGACATCAACTTTATCACATGTTATCTGAATCATCTCCAGTCCAAACATTCGGCGTTCTCTTACTTCATCTCAGTATAGAGGAGTTCTGTATTTTCTACCATATAATGCTTTATATAGAGCCATCCTAATTGTAGCTTGGTAGCTGTTGTTGTAAGAAAACTCCATAAGAGGTATATATTCCTCTCAACTGCCACTCATTTCCATGGGCAGGCTCGGAGCATGTCTTCTAATATCTGTATGGTCCGCTCAGACTGTCTGTCTATCTATAGATGGAAGGTTGTGCCCAGGTTCAATTGTGATCCTAAGGCTTGCTGCAAGCTCTTCCAGAATCTGGAGGTAAACCTCAGGTCTCTGTTTGATACAATACTTACTGGTACACCATGTAGGCGTACAACGTTATCCATGTAAAGCTATGCCAGCTTATCTATGGTGTAATTGGTTCTGATCGGAATGAAGTGAGCTATCTTAGTAATCCTGTCAACTACCACCCAAATTGCATCGATTCCTTTGGGTGTACGTGGTAGTCCAGTGATGAAGTCCATTGTAATGTTATCCCACTTTCACTCAGGTACTGGGAGTGGTTGAAGAGTGCCAAAAGGTTGGTGTCGTTCAGCTTTGATTTTCTGACATGCAAGGTAAGTCAACACATGCAGAGCTATTATGGACTTCATTGCTGGCCACCAGTAGTGTTACTTTAGGTCTTTGTACATCTTGGTACTTTCAAGGTGAAGAGAGTACTTGGAATAGTGTGCTTCTTTTACTATTTTATCTTGTATTACCTCATCGTAGGGTACACACAATCTGACCTGAAATAACAATGCCACATCACTGACTAATGTAAAACTAGGGTCATTTATTGTTTGCTCTTAAATCTTCTCTCTGATCCGCTGCAACTCAGGATCCAAGGGCTGTTTCATTAGGATTTCTTCCCTGATGGATTAGTGTACCTGTAGAGCTGCCAAGGACATGATCAACTGTTGAACATCATTTGATTGGTGCTCTAGTTCTAAGGTCACTCCCTCATACAAAAGGATTTCATCCATTAACATTACCTCCTGTACAAGCTCTGGACTGCTAGATAGGAAAGTGACACAGTTTGAGCTTTCCGGCTTAATGCATCTACCACTACATTGGCCTTTCCTGAGTGATACTGAATATCACAATCATAATCTTTCATAAGCTCAAGCCATCTCCTTTGTCTCATATTCAAGTCTTTTTGGGTAGAAAAAGTATTTAAGACTTATGTGGTCACTGTATATTTCACATTTTTCACCATACAAATAGTGAAGCCAAATCTTTAAGGTTAAAATGACCGTTGCTAGCTCCAAGTCATGGGTAGGGTAGTTCTTTTCAAATTCCTTCAATTGTCTGGATGCATATGCTACCACCTTGCCGTGTTGCATAAGTACACAGCCCAATCCGACTTTGGAAGCATCGGTATACACTGTCATTCCACCTGTGCCTTTAGGAATATTCAACACTGGTGCTAACACTAGCTGCTCCTTCAGCTCTTGAAAACTTTTTTCACACTCCTTTGACTAATCAAACTTTATACCCTTCCTAGTCAAGTTGGTCATTAGTGCTGAAATCCGAGAAAAGTTCTCGATGAAGCGTCTATAGTAACCTGCCAAACCCAATAAACTTCTAATTTCTATTGCACTCTTGGGTACCTCCCATTCTACTACGGCTTTCACCTTATCCGGATCAACTTCGATTCCATTTTCAGACACCATGTGTCCTAGGAATCCAACCTGTTTAAGCTAAAATTCACACTTGCTGAATTTCGCATACAACTATTGCTCTCTCAGTCTCTGTAGTACCATCCTTAAATGTTTTGCATGGTCTTCTTCTAACTTCGAGTAGATCAAGATATCATCAATGAAAACAATGACTCACTTGTCAAGAACATCATGAAACACTCGGTTCATCAAATCCATGAAAGCTGCTGGAGCATTAGTCAACCCGAAAGACAACACTAAGAACGCATAATGACCGTACCGAGTTCTAAAGGCTATCTTTGGTATATCACAACTCTTTATCTTGAGTTGATAATACCCGGATCTGAGGTCAATCTTTGAAAATATCTTAGCACCTTGTAGCTGATCAAACAGATCATCTATACGTGGCAATTGATACTGGTTCTTGATGGTTAACTTGTTCAATTCCCGGTAATCAATGCACATACGTAGGTTCCCATCTTTCTTCTTAACAAACAACACTGGAGCACCCCAAGGTGATACACTTGGGCGTATGAATCCCTTATTTAACAGATCGTGCAACTATACTTGTAATTCTTTTAATTCTACTAGGGCCATTCTGTAGGGAGCCTTGGACATCGGTGCAGCTCCAGGAATCAAATTTATAACAAATTCTAACTCCTTATCAGGTGGTAGTTGAGTCAGATCATCTGAAAAGTCGTCTGGGAACTTTTTAACTGCCTCTACTTCCTCTAGAGGTGTGACCTTTGCATCTAAATCAATCATCGATGCTAGGTACCCTTGACACCCATTTTTCAACAACTTCACCGCTTGTAGAGTAGAGATGAGGACCTCCTTAGCCCGCGTTATTATATATGCTTAGTATATCAGTTCCTTCCCTTCATTATTGATTACCTTGATCTGTTTCTCAGTACACATCACGCTTGCTCGATGTGCTGATAACCAATCCATGCCTAGTATAACATCTAAGTTTTGCATGTTGAACTTGATGAGTTGGGCATCTAACTACTTTCCGTTGATCTCAACGGTGCATGGCCCATATACTTCCTTTAACTGTGAAATTTTTCCTGTAAGTATACTAACTATCATCTTATGCTCTAATATCTTGGGTGTCATGTCAAGTTTCTCAGCAAATCTCTTTGATGTAAATGAATGCAAAGTCCCTGAATCAAACAAGACATATGCTGGTATACCTGATACAGGTAGGACACCTAATGCAGCAATGCACATAAGTAAAGCATGTCATCAATATTTACCAGAAGATAATTCTCAAATTAAATCGTACCTACTACCAGTTCTGTACTAGCTTCAGTTTCCTCAGCTAACAAAGCATACATCCTTCCTTGTAGTTGACTCCCTTGAGTCAAAGCAGGTCTGCACCCAGAAGGCTGATTGGCTGGTAAGGCTGGTCGGGCTCGATAATCTTTAGCAAAATGCCCATATGAATGGCAATTAAAACAACGGTTCTGCAAAGCTAGAACCAGAGCAGAAGCTCTCTGAGCCTGACCTGTAGCAAGTGGAGGGCGAGGTGGCCTAATAGCTGTGGGTACTATACTGGTATTCGGCAAAAAGATGTAGTACCTGACCCACCAACGGGTTGAGGAGGATAACCCAATGGCCTATAGGGATGCCTGTATGAAGGACCAAATCCATATGATCTATGAAAATTCTTACTCGGGTCTCCCGAATACACATAAGGGTTCGCTCTCTTTCACACTCCAGGTGTAAGGGATGATTCATTTTTCAGTTTGTCTTCAATGGTTTTGGCCTTCTGTACAATCAAGGCATAATCGGTGTGATCTAATGCCTCAAGTATCGTGCTAATGGATACCTTCAATCTTTTCAGAAACTTTTTACCCTTTTCTTCAGTTGATTTCATGTGAGGGGTGCAAAGTAGAATAGAGCCTCAAACTGTCGCTGATAATCAAGGACAAACTTGCTTTCTTGAGTCAAGGTCGAGAACTCCGCTTCTTTGTGGTCTCTAAAACTCTGAGGGTAGCAATTTGCTAAGAACAACTCCTTGAATTGCTCCCATGTGCGTTTTGGGTGTGTAGCAAATAATATAGCTTTTGAGGCTTGCCACCAGGAGTTGGCCTTATTCTTAAACTATAACCCTACACAAATAATCTTTTGGGCATCGGTGCACTCAATCACTTCAAATATCTTCTCAATCTCTTGGATCTATAGGTCCGGTTCCAAAGGGTCACTTCCCAGTTCCCACCTTAGTGAATGTAGGTGGTAGGTTCCTTTTGAATGACTCCACCACTCTTGTGGTATAGCCCACTGACTGAAAATATGGTGCATATGCTGGATAGTACGGGTAGGGAGGTGGCATCATATATGGAGGTGTACCCTGAGGTAGTATGGGTGGTGTACCTCCAACTTAGTTCTGAGGGTTGATTCCAGGTGGTGTATCTCCAACCTGTGCCCCAATATCAGACCCTCCAGTTGGATCTTGTGGAATATCTACCTGGGGGGCTGACCTGGTAGTACAGCATACCATTATTATTGCATAGCAGTCATAAATGCTTGCTGTTGCTGGAGAATCAGTTGATGGAGAATCCGATTCGATTATTGAATCAAGTTCACAACATCACCTGGGGTAAGTATTGGTGGAGGATTAGGAAGTGTAGCCATGGGTAGATTCTCATGAGCCACATTCTGATCAATTGTCTCTTGAGGTTATGCATTAGATGCTTACCCCGTAGGTTGAAGCCTTCTATTAATTGGTGGCTTACCAATAGGACGAGAACCTCCAGGTTCACCTTGATCGATACCCATGGATTTAGTGCGTACCATTGTTAGTGTACCTAATTTGCATAAAATTTTATAAGTTAGTATTGCAACTCATTACACAATTGCTCGAATCTTAGTGCGCAATCTTGCGCACTTGCACCCTTAAAACAGTCGAGGAAAAAATGCACATAATAATTCAAACTCCAAATTTGTATCCCATTATATGTGTCGGCCAAATCTCGCCTATAAACTCATAATTCTTCAAAAATGACCTTCAAACCCACCAATGCAGGCCATGTAGGACCCACAGGTAGCATCAGGCACTCACTGCCAAAATTGACGGGCTAAAGACCGATGGGCATGGCTGGCTGAATCCCTCCGGTTTCATACCCACTGGAGTTACCTGAGAGCTGCGATTAAAAGGGGTTTAAACCGTTGTTTTTCTCCCATTCTCTCTCCTTTCTTCTTCACTCCAACTCAGGTGGTTCTTGGATGATTTTTGGGTGATCCCTTACGGCTCAACTCACCGAATCGACTCAACGATCCGTTCAAGTTGTATTCTCTATCATTCAATCATCAAGGTGAGTTCACAAACCCTCTTTTTCCTCTCTAAAAATCTGTGTTTCTCTCTTTTTGAATGGAAAATCGTCAATGTGGTTGGAACTTTGGTTTTTCCTTCGATTTTTTCTATGGAAAATAATTTACATGCTAATGTAGAGCTTAGATTATGGTTTCCAAGTACTTTGATCCATAGAATGGAAACATTGGAGAAATTTTCCCCGTTTATGCCCTAACCATCGATTTTGGGGCTTTTACTATTCATTTCTCTCCTCTATGTCAATCTAGCATTCCCATTATGAATTTCTTTGCTTCCATTGCAATATTGGGCTTCTATTGTGTTCACCAATCATTCCATTGCATACTTCGGCCCAATTTGGACGGCATGGTTGTTCTCAACCCTTATATAGACTTGCCCAAAAGGAGGGGTAAAACATTTGGGAATTTTATATCTAGCCACTCTTGAATTCATTGTTTACATTTGAATCATAATTTCTCAAGCATATTAGAATCATCAATAATTGTTTTCATTGAAATGTAAATCTTTCATTTGGCTAGGTTCCCAATTAGAAATTTCCTACATGCTTGGTATACTTGTTTGAAATCCTTCCATTTCTTATTTTAAAATCAATAGTGATATGATATCTCTTGTTTAATCTAGTACTATATCTCGTGTTCTCTTGAAAGGATCTACTCATATTCTATATTATTGGACTCATTCATGCATTAAGGCTACATCTCATTGGGATCACTGTATACCTCAATCATCACATGCATCATCTCATTAACCACTTTGCATTACTTGTGTTTACTTAGTGATTTCCATCACCTTAATCATTCTTATCTATGCATTAAATCACTTGGCTAGTTTAGTTATTCGGGTTTGATAACTTATAATATGCTATCTTAGATCACATTTCCTAAAACTTTCTGCCATATGCTATTATAGCTCATTATAATCATTTATTTGATTCCACTTCTACTATCTGTCTCAACTTGGTACTCCTTATACTCTGACTTCTCATTTTATATCATATGCTTATCCCTTTTCTTTGCATTTTCAGGATGCCACCACGAAAAGGCAAGGAACCTGTCAATCCATCAAGAAAGAGGAAAGCTTCCAAAGCCAAGAAGAAAAAGGTGGGGTTTAGTTCTTCAACCCCATCTCCATCTAGGGAACGGGAGGATCCTGAAGACACATCCAACTATGATGAGATGATCTTCTACAGTTTGAGAGCTACATCCTTGTGGGGTACTTTCCGCTCACTACCTGTGATATTAGAGAAATAGGTGGTTGTGGAGCATCTCCCATATTCACTTCTTAGAGAGGTTTTTCACTCTTGGTTGGGAGTCTATCCTCAACATCGACCGACCATGCTACAAGGGTTTAGTGAGGAAGTTCTATTGCAACCTTGAGGCTACAAAGGAGGAGGGGGAGTTTTCCATAATCGGTATGGTGAAGGGTGTGGAGATCATCCTGACTGTGGATCAATTGGTAGAGATTATTGGTATCTCCTCAGAGGGCATCCACTACTACAATCCTCCTAGGACCAGAGGCATAGGCCCATTGATGAGCCGAGACATGCAGGAGCACATCTATAGGTGATCAATAGCTCATGTGCGAGACCTGCATTCGAGTTAGCCTTTTTCCCTACGGGTAGGGTATTTTCCAGATTGGTGCAGTTCAACCTAGCTCCTAGGAGTGGTCACAGGAATCAGGTGGGTTTCATGCCAACCTACTTGGTTGCTTGCCTACTGTCTACCCTAGAGGGCAATGTACCTAGACTGTGCCTTCCCTACTTCATGCTAAGGTCTATGCACCACCACGCCATGCATCCAGAGGACGCAAACCTACCCTATGGCAGAGCTCTCACTCGAGTCTTCAAGCATTTTGCAGTTGACCTTTCTGGGGAGGTGGGAATGGTCCTAAGGGACAAGTTCATTGAAGGTACCTTGAGGTAGATGAACTTACGCACCTTGATGGTAGAGCCCCAGGTAGACAAGGAGCAGGGGGAGGATGTGCCCATAGATGAGGATGAGCATGATAGAGATGACGGTGATTATTTCCCGTATTGGGAGGAGGGTTCCCATGGGGTACCTAATCATGAGGATATCAGAGAGGAGGAGATTTTAGAGGAGGTGCCATTGGATACAAGGGCAGTAGATCCAGTTTTCCCTGGAGTTGGGGGTTCCAGATCAGCCAGAGCTAGTGGCCCAGATATCCCTAGTGCTTCTGGCACACAGGCGTCAGCTCCCCCACCTACTGGAGAGGCATCTGTCTTACAAGACATACTATCAGAATTGAGGACCTTGAGGGAAGGTTAGGCTGAGCTTAGAGGTTAGCTTGGAGAGAGTGTGGCCCGGGAGTAGGAGCTTTTTAGGAGAGTGGATGAGACACCAGTAGAGAGCTCTAGATGTGGAGATAGTTTGGAGAGATGGAGTCCAGGTTTCAGTGACTCACCTGGGATATATACCACTCTTCTAAGGTAAACTCTGCTGATGTCCATATAGAGGAGAGTGGTGCGGCTCCATGATCGATTCACTCACTGGAACATGCGTCTTAGAATTGACTTTAGGGTTCACTTAGGAGAGCCTTTCGATGTCTCTAGCGATGACTTTGACAAGTGATTTAGGCTGATGGCCTATTACCCTTTTTTGACCTTTTACTTGTCATTTCTACTTGTGTACTTAGAATTTGAATTATGATTTTGATAGTACTTGTAAATTTTTTGAATGATTTTCTTATATTAAACTACGTGATTTGATGGTGGTCGTGTCGGTCACCATATGTTACTATTATATTATTTTTGTTGTTTATCAGGTTTCATGTTGAAAATTTTTTATTTTCTTATTTTACGTCGTTATACTATCAAAATTTTGTTAAAATTTTCGCTAAGAAATAAATTCAATTATGATAAATTCAAAACTAGTTAACAAAAATTCATACTATCAATGCATGCATGCCATAAAATGCAAATTTTACATTTAAATAATTTTTTTTTTTTTGCTTTCATAAGGCTTTTATCTTCACCCACCCCAGACCTATTATAGTTTCTATGGGGTCTAAGTAGTATGCTGTAGGTAGGTAAAGTATCATGCTCTGATACTGCCATTGTCACACCCCGCACCCATAGAACCGAGCTAGTGACCGAGTTAACTCTGATTAACTCACAAACCTGTCAGGATCAATAATCTAGTAACTACAATATAACATACATCTACTAAACTAAGATAAGGCATGTATTATTAGCGGAAGATCTATTCATAATAATAGCTGTAATTGTTTCCCAAATACTTGATACCTAAATTGAGTCATAAAAGTTATATACATTTGGGCCTGAAGGCATGATATATACACGAAAATATAATAATTTAAGCATCAAATAATCAAAAGGGAGTACATCAAAAAGAATAAAAAAGAATCACTCAGGAGTCACTGCTGCTATGCAGCATAATCCTCGCACGTGCAATAGGCACAGTGCTCGAACTCATTAGGGACCTACCAGTCCTCAGACGGAAACTCCACAATGGATCCTGACTCTTGATCTTTAGGCAGGTAACCTGTAAAATCACCTATAAAGAGTTGTGCACGTGGGATGAGCTCACTAGCTCAGTAAGTGGAAAGGAAGACCACACACAGAAAACCACACAAACAGTCACAACACAAATGTGCCTATATGTATGTAATTCATTTTAATCTTATTATCCTAACAACATTACTAGGTCATAGGCTATGTGCTACTCACAACCATAGTGCGCATATGCCCTGGGTACGAACCGCGGACTCCATCCAACGATATACCTATAGGGTTGTAGGAGAAGGCCCACCGTTGGTATCGGAATTTAAAATGCAAGCCGACTTTCGACAAATTTAAATGACATAAAGTAAATGGGTTACTTCACATGAAATAAAGCAATAAAATCGGCCTTCTAAATATACCACCGGGGTTACTGATTATCCTAGTGATCAGCCGTGCGTACTTCTAACCGTTGCAGGAGTTTGACAATCGCAACCTGATGCTTTCCCCCAATAGTAATCCTACATGTAAACCCTTGTTGAGAAGGGTCGTAGCACAAAGGGGTATATAAATCCTAGCCGCATGCTTCTATATGAGCATAGTATGATTACACGATGACACTACGTCCTATTCCATGAGCCACCATGCAGTTTTTAAGCTGTCTACGATATCTAATCTAGCATGCATATCATATCCATATGAAATTCTTCCATCACATACATCAAGATATAAAGAATATTCATCATAAAACATAGCATAGCATGTTATGTAAATGCACATACAATGCGTGATATGGCATATGTGATGTCTAGTCTACACACAAGTGACATGATGACATGACTTGACTAACACACTGTTTAAACACTTTAAACATTTTAAAATTAAATTAGAGTCCATTCCCCACTTATTTGTATATATACATGGTGCTTGTACCCGACACGCAAGAGATCCGATGTGTGGGTACACGTATAATGAGTGTAGTCTATTATAAACATAATGGTTTATCATTTCACTATTTTGTGATCAAAATCATGTTTAAACACTAAAATCAGGTTTAGAATCATAAATAGGGGTTACCCATCAAATTTAGACCCATTCTGGGCATTCTGGAAAGACAGGTGGGTATGAGTCAAAGACAGGTGGGCCTCGAAGTCCATCGGTTTCATGCCCGTTGATTTTACCAGAGCTCAGAGATTGGGTTCTAGGAACTTAGGTGGGCTAGAGAACCAAAGACAGGTGGGTCTAAAACACCCCCTAGTCTTGAAACGAAATCCTTCCATCATCTTCCCCATCTTCTCTCCAGCTTGGGGAACTTGTTTGGGGTTGATCTGGTGACTTAAATCACTCATCTAAGGTCCAATCATATATCCTCAACCTAGATCTAAGATCAAATCAAAAGAAAATGGAGATTTTTACCTCTTTCTTAAGAACACCAATGAAACCCCAAATTTCACTTCTTTTGCTCAAGAACTTCGAAATACTCTAGATCTTCACCAACACTCCTTCCAAATCCTTTAAAATCATTATACACATTTTCCATTAGACCTTAGATTTGATTATTCAAGTAGGATTAGCAAGATCTAAGTGGGTTCTTTCCAAAAAATAAAAAAAAGGGTTTAAGAAAAGGGTTTTCTTAAGAATCCTTGGAATGTGTATAATACCTACCTCAAATCGAAGATCTCGATGAGCTGATCATTAATCTGAGCTCAAAATATCAAGACCCAACTCTGGTGAAGCTCTACGGTTGACTTCCTTTCTCTTTCTTCTTCTTCCTCCTTTTCCTTTCTTCTTTCCTTCTCTCTCTTCTTTACTCTCCAACTGACCAACAATCATTAATGAGGTAAAAGACAATAAATGTCTCATCTTTTATACCTGGGCCCCCAAAAATATCTTCTAGTCATAGGTGGGTATTCTCAAGTGAGTATATCTCAGGTGGGTATTCTCAAGTGGGTATATCTTAGGTGAGTATACCATGCTAGTCAACCCATTGCTAATGTTCCACTTAGACTTCAATGGGGACAAATTCATACTTATAATTAAATTACGTTGGCACCCACAAATACTAGTATGTACATTTACTTCTTATATATGGCCTCGTGACACATGCAGGTGTAAGGCTTGGGTGCACATATTACACTTGGTACCCGCTCGACCATGTCAAGCCAACTCGAGTTCAAGGTCACTCTTGCTACCATGTCCCATATGGTACTTGCATCAGTTTGCTCCGATTCAGCCCCTACATGATCAAACCAAGTCAATACTGATAATTAGATCGGGTTTAAAAAGTAGGGTATCACAGTTTACATGCTAATGCTCTCTCTCTCTCTCTCTCTCGTGGATGTCTCATGATGAAGCCTTGGTGTGTCAATCTTGATGAGAAACTGAACATGGGCCCTTTTAGCATTTATTAGTATTGGTGAAGTTTTGTTAGTTGGAGTAATGAATGAGTTGTTGAAACAACCTAATCCACAGATTCCAATGTGCTTGGATGATATTAATACATTACATTGTTCACACCACCAATTACCATCCATCCATTCATCCATCATTTTCTCTCACTTCTTGATTGTCGTTTTGGGGTTATTATTATTATTATTTTTCTTTCAAAATAGACGTATTAATAATTATTAAATGTATTAGATGTGTATAATATGATTACCTCTAAAATACATGGATAAAATCGATTTTTTAAATCATGTGAATATAATATGTCAATTTGGATTGGATCAAATTGAAAATTAAAAAAGATTTGTATAAATTATAAGCTTTGCAAAAATCATTTATATATATGGGAGAGGGATAGGTATGCTAGCGGGTTACCTAGGAATCTTATGTGCTAGCGGAATTTGAATCGTAGGATTCAATCATCTTAAATAAAACCGTTGGATTAAGAGAAGAGATTCCAACCTTCAATCTACTGCTACTACACCTTATCTCTCCCCCCCTTTTTTTTTACCACTCGCTGCTTGACCTGAATCCTCACCCTCTCTCCCTCTCACCACCCTCTGTTGGATCTCCCTCCTCCCGCCGTTCCACCTCTTCAACCTCTATACAACTTGCCGTCCCTTCCCAACATTACCGTTCCACAATTCTTCTTCTACCTTTCTCCTTATTGTTCGTCTCTATACAAATCCCCGCCCTTGCCATTACCATTGCAACCTGACCTTCACCGTCTGTTTTAATTAAAATCCCAATCCCTCTACCCCCGACTGACCACAATTGGGCTTTGCTTCCCTCCCCCTGCTAATTAATATCTTAGCCGAGGTGAGGGTTAATCTCTTTTGCAAACCTGCACCCTCACCTTGCTTGGAATCCCACCTCTTCTGTTTTCTATTATGTGCTTAATCTTCAATTACAGTCCTGCACTTAATTTTTCTTTTTCTATTTTTCTAATTTTTTTTTTTTTTTTAGTTTCACTCTCAAGAAACACATTGAAGTTTACGCAAGAGAATTTGTTATGTTATCTCTTTTTTATTTGTCGCTTTTTCTTTCTCCTCATTGTCTCTTATCAACGAGATTCAAGGAAAGCAAATTGTTGTTCTTCACGATAATCTCGCTTTCGGTTTCCCTCTCTGTCTCTCTCCCCTTTTTTCCCTCTTTATATTTGTGAGTGCATGAGGAAGAAGGAATTGATCGGAGAAAGAAATAGGAAGGGCAGATTTGAAAAAAAAAATGCTTTGTAGGAGAGGGAGGGAAAGATAGAGAGAGAGAGAGAGGCAATATGGATCGACAATTTTTTTTGAAAGGGATGTAGAACCAGAGATTGAAAGGAAGACAAAAGGTAGAAGAAGAAAAAGAAGGAAGACCATGGAGTGGCGGTATTGGGAAGGTCATGTAAGACAACAGATACCAATGGATGAGGTTTTTTATATTTCATCTAACGGCCAGTAAATGCTAGCATGCCTTATTCTTAGGTAATCCACTACGATTACCGTCCCTTCCCAACATTTTATATATATATATATATATATTAATTATAGATAATCTATAACTCGATTAGCTCTCCATGGACTCATGATAGCTATTGGACAAGGTCATTCAATCAAAGTGAAAAAAAGATCATTTTCAGATTTCGGCTTAAAAAGGGAGTATTTATTATGAGCTTAGAATATTCATTTCCCTTCTCCCACAGCGGAGAAGGGCTTTCTCTTGTCTTTTGTCTTCACTATTTTTCCAAATTTAACTAATTCTCATTTTGTCTTGTGATGGGACGTTTTTGAGTTACATTAAAAATAGGGTAATTTACCACATCACCCCCTAGAGAATGTTGCTATTATAAGAACATCCCATTTGTTTCACCAAATTGGACTCATACCCCCTGCCGTTAATTCCTATTACAGAATATACTTTATATGCTGATGCCAGTTATTATATATTTTTTTAAAAATCAAAATACGCTTAGTAAATGTGAAGTACCTAAACTACCCATCTAAAAACTCTCTTCATCAGAATTCTGGTTTGATTTATTATTGTTGGACATTTCTATTGGATTGTTTATTATTGATGGAGTGCCCCGTCTCAGCCGTCCTTTCCCCTTTTTCTTCCTCTATTCAAAACTTGTTAAAGGGGCAAAAGAGTTGGATGTTGTCTCAATCTTCTGTATGGGGGTATTGGAAGCTATTGCAGTGGCAGTTTGTGCATTGGAGAACCGAGGTGGCTATAACCAGGGTTTCAGATAGTCCTTCGATGGTGATATTGGAAGCTATTATAGGGGTGTCACGGCACAATGGCGTCACGGCTATGATATACTACAGAGGGTTTCCATGGGGTGAGCTTCATGTTTGCTTCAGACAAATCCATGGAAACAAAGTTAAACCAAAATAGAAAATCATGGAATTATTTTACACAGAAACATAAAAATCTCTAGAAAATTAAATTAAAACATCCAAAGAAAGAAAGGAAGCTTCAGATTTTCCATTTACAGAGAGAGATCAGGACTTTGATGGTCAGCAGCCGTCACCCATGATCCATCAACTGAGTACAGACTTGAGTAAAAATCTGCTTGTTCTCCAAACCTCAGGGCACCCAAACCCTAGGTGCTTGTTCCCAAAATCACATTCTGTTGTGAGATTATAGCCACAATCGGGGCTGGATTTGAGTTTACTGCCAGGGGTAATTTCAAAGGTTTTTATTCTGTTATTCGATCCAAAATTTGGTTGGTTATTGGTTGCATTAAATAGGGTTATGGACTGCAATTTTTGTTGCCTAAAATCTCAAGTTAATTTGAAGATGAATAAAATTGAAGGAGATGCAGAGAGTGTGATTGAAAATAAAATAGGGCTGCTTGACCATCTCGCACAACTCTGCCTCTCCTTTTCTCTTTACACCCTCTTTTATTCCTTCTCCACTGCCTCTGCCGCTGCTATCGCTGCCGCCACTAACTTCTTCCTTCGAAACCAGTCTTAGCACCTAAATCAGATGCAATCCAATCCTCTTCTACCCTTTGTTGCTCGTTCCAAACAAAAGGTTTCATTCCCTTTGAATCTCTGTCATTTATAGGAATAAGAATGATTTTTCCATCAGTGAGTATAAATAGTTCAAGTTCCTAAACTATAGTCTATCTTTGTCCTTTTTTGGAGAGAGTTCAGTCTCTTAATATATAAAGAATTACCCATCAATTTCCAAAAGCTTATATTTGTTCTCTCCCTTGCTCTGCTTCTTTCATGCTACTGCTTCTCATCCTCTTCTTGTGTTAGTACTCTTTATTTGGGAGATGGGTAATAACATGCAACGCGGGAAGGGGGACAAGAACAAGAAGAAGATCAAAGGATTTGTTAGAAATTTTGTCTAGAAAAATATATACCTCTGGCTTATGATTGGATGCTATAGGTAGGGATGTAGGCAACACAGAGAAGGAGAGAAAAAAAAAAAAAGAAGAAGAAATGAGGAAAATTATCTGATATCATCACTTAACAGGGATATCTAACAGAAATGGTACATCTAATAAAATCTTCAAACTAAAGGGGATGAGAGTAGTATATATGAAAGTACATGAGGGAAACTTGATATTAAACCATAGTTCAGGGACGGGAGTGTAATTTCCTCTCTCTCTCTCTATATATTTTTCTTTTTTTTTGTTGATAAATTTTTATGCCAACTATATTAGCCACATGGCTAGTGCAAAACATTCAAATACCAAATATGCTGCCCACTTGGTCTCCTCTGGCATACCTAACTTCCTCCCATTCGGTACTGCTACGCCATTAGATAGAGTTTGTATTTCTAGGGTTGATGGAATGCATACTTCATGCTATAAATCTTCGTGTGTCGTTCTTATGGATCATAGATCCCACTATTTTAGAAAAGCTAATGAAGGCTACCTCCACTAAAGAAGCAGGAAAAAAAATCTGGAATCTTAACAGCTTCAATGACTTCCTTGACAATATAACGAGAAGACAAAAACAACCCACATCAATTTCCTTGTGAGATCGATGTGGGATCAGACCCTCCTATAACTGTTATAAAACCGTAACACTTCGCTCGTTCATAAACCCCTTTCGAGACAGGAGTAAGACTCCTTATCTACGAAGTTGGTTTCAAATGATGGACTGAAATTTGTGGATTGTACAAATCTGTTGTGCGCTTGGTCCCACTTCTGGTGTTTGAAGCATTCCATCCGGTTTACAAATAGAGCTGTAGAGAAAATCAAAATACACAAACCCAAGAGGCTTCAAGGTTCCTGTTCACATGCAAACAAGGTTTGCCACATGGCAAAATATAAGTTTGAAAATCAAGATTGAGAAGAGTGCATAACAATGGCTTGAGTCCTATTAGACTACACAAGCATACAAAGCAAAGTATCTGATTGACCTTAGGCTTCAATTTTTTTTTTTTTTTTGTTAAGTGGATTCAAAATACGATATATATGGAGTAATCTTACCGTTGCATCAAGGTCCACCCTCTTTTTAGTTTACTCAACATAAAATTTGAAAGACAAGATCCATCATTGAAAAGAAACACAACCCCACCACCACCCCACCCAAAAAAAAAAAAAAAAAAAAAAAAAAAACAAAACAAAAATACATTTCTCATGCACATGAAGACCCCAAAAAAGAATTAAGCATTTACAATGCTAAGCTCTAGAACTGTACAAAATTACATCACTTTAGACGTACTACGTACCCTGGACTTTTTACAGTCTATACAAAATATCCAAGATGTTCTATGAAATTTTTACCTCAACACAAGGACAAGCTCTTGGGAGAACTATTCACTTTTGAGCATTTTTCAACTTTTACCTTTAAGAACTTCAAGTTAACACGGAAGCATTTGACATGAGTAAAAACCATTTCCTTCAAAATCAGTGATTTCGATCTAGAGCAAAAACTTTATTAGCCCTATTTCATGGTTTTGTCCCATAAAGCCATTGATCTCAACTTTCTTAAGATGGTGAGTTAAGCAATCAAAGAGAAGCAACTGTGACTCCCCAAATTTTCCCCCATCAAGATGAAAAATATCCAAGTATTCAGGTTCATCTATGTACTCCTACAAAGCCACATCAGAAACTATTCAATTAGATATAAGGAAATGCATCAATAGGTTGAGAATAAGATGGAAAAAACTAGAATTAATATTCCTTACCCAATCCATCTTAATAGAATTACAAATATCTATTGAAAGAGTCTCCCGATTAGGAGAGCTCCTCAACAAGCAAGCTAACCCAACAGGTCCATAGTTGTCCAAGCCTGTTTGAAGTGTTAAATGCCTTAGATTGTGGACTGGAGAAGGTAAAATTTCTCGCAACCCATCAAGTTCATCCACAATTGGCAGAGCCTTCATATGAAAGGAGAGCCAATAAATGAAAACATTAGTACTTGTTCCACCAACATCAAGAAAAACCACAAGCAAAGTATTCTCACATGGCTTAATTTCCTAAATATTTCTCATCAACGAATCATTAATCCAGATTTCTTCAAGGTCTTAGGAAGGGATTCCTGCCCTGCCCAAATATCTGCCACATCTATATTCCCCAAGGTCCCATTCTCACATATTAAATTCCAGTCCAAACAGAGTTTTCTAAGCGGCAAACTAGAGCTTTGGAAAATTTGGAAAATGAAAGAGTACACACAAGTGTTTGGAGTACAGTACGTGTGTACACACATGAGGATGCTTGCCAATACACGAGAGGATATTTGATTGAGTTAAACTCTGAAATTTCACATGTGGCTAATTCAGACAATGTCCCCTCTATCCAACAGTTGGAATAGCAATATCATCTATCCACGTAGCACAATTAAAGTGATAGCGCAAGAACCCCTTCCTAAGCAGGTTGCACAAAAATCATTTTTCCTAATCTTATAAAGAAATTACACAATCTCATCCACCATAATTATGCATTACTTTTATTCAAATAAAGATAGGGTTGGGTAAAAACTAGAATTCCCAATCCGAACAAAAGAAAAAGGCAGCCTTAGAACGAGTCCATTAAGGAAATGAGAATTCTGAAAATACCCTTACATCTACTTAATTAAAGAACTCGCACTGCACTCAACTTTGACTGACTGTAGCTTCTAATCTACTTGACCTATAACAAAACTGTTTTAATCCCATATGTTGCACTTAAGCTCTATCTAATGACATAAATTCTAACCCCAGTAGTACCCCTTGTGAGTTGCACCAAACAAAAGCTCTAAAAGAAGGCCTGGTGGAACTTGTAGAACGGTTTCCAATACCCTTTTCTCTGCATCACTGTCTATGCTATTTTTCGTCTCATCAATTAAATGTGTGCTTTCATCATTTATGGAAGGAGTAGCATTAGATCTTGAAAAATTTCTAGTGCAGTCCATCAGGAGATCCTAGTTGAAAAGTGTAGGGTATATTTCCTATAGTGGTCTCTTTTTGCAGCTGACACCCATACTCCATAGGAAGCAATCTAGAATACAATTAGCTTAGCCAACGACCAGAGAAACTGGAATGGACTATTTGTATGGGGCTGGGTTATGCAGATGTATTTCATATCTAACCCTTTATCTGTAAACTTTCCTCTGTCTTCTGCATATTAGTTTCTCTTCTATTAAAAATAATTTTGAATCAGTAGATAAATCAAGGTTAGTTTCATTTGTAAGATGCAGAAGCTAGAAAGCACAATGCAGTTCTTCACTCCTTTTAGCAACTAATGTCATTTTGAGATTTTATATTGCTTGGAGCATGGTCCATCTTGGTTTAATACTTTAATCACATCTTCTAGAACAAGATTTTGATACGAGAAAATAAAGCAACCTCAATGAACCAGTAAGAATATACCTGGAGACACCAGCTTGAAAGGGTCAAAGCCCTGGCATGATCCATATCCTCCAGAAGTTCACAAAGCGTTCCACCATGAGTAGTAAAAAGTAAATCCTGTTGAAACTCCAACCTTGCATCAATAAGCTTTGATAAATTCTTTACAAATAATCCATCCACCATCTTCCCCACAAACTGAAAGTGCAAAAGACTTGGAACGTTTATATGGGACTCAAAAACCTGATATTCTGTATAACTTCAAGCATGAATCCAACCAGAAGTGCTTGAGTAGCGAATGTGGGGCGCCGATACTAAAATTTTCCGGAAGATAACAGCTCTTCAGATGTAGAGATTCCAGGTGAGGACAAATAAAGATTAGATCTTGAACCGACGTATCTGGTAATTAAACTTCAGTCAGAATCACGGTCTCTAGGTGAGGAAAACTCTTGTGCTCCAATGGCTTAAGCAGGAAAAAATTTAATTTCAGAACTTTCAACAATTTGGATGGATAAGGACAAGGAAGCAACTGATAAAGCTTTTCAGGACAAGGGTCAGGATTACAACGACGACCAGAGAAGTTCAGATCGACCACAGGGAAATTTGTGAATGCAAAGCGAACCCCATTGATCAGCACGAGTCGTAAGATCATAATAGTCAAGATAGTGGAAGCTTATCTTGAGTTCACGAACATTTTGGCCCTCATGAAGACGTACGGATCTAGCAACCAAATCGGCCGATTGCTTCTTCCATTTCCGCGTCTCGTAGTAATCTCTATCATTTACCAGATCAAAGAAATAATATTCTAGTTTTCAATTATAAAATATGGGCTCCCAGAAGTCTAGAACAGGAATACAAGTCCAAAGGTTCCTCCAATTCTTGGACAAGAAGCTTGTTCTTGGCGCAGAATTGTCTCTGGAAGGAGGCTGATCCTATCGCAAGTCTCTTTGTTTCTTTTTCGGTGCTTCCTTTCCTTCATCTTCATCTGTTCTATGCAGAACAAGTTTCAAATGAGATGAATGCCAAGAACTATAATCGATTTGCAAAACCCTAAATGATGCATTGCAAAGTGGAGAATTGAAGATGATCTGTGAAAAAAAAAAAAAATTAGAGTAGAACTGTCAAGGATCAAATGATTTATGAGGTCTTTGTTGTATACCTGAGCCCAGAGGTTGGAACTGAGATAGCCAGAGCTTACCCGGAAGCTACTTCTGCTATTGCCGCGCTTCGTTCTCGCGGTAAAAAAGTGGAGGGAAAGGGGGTTTTGACGGAGGGCAAGAGAATGAAGCCAATAAGGATACAGTAAAGAGTATCCTAGGTGTTGCAAGTTCTTTACACGTGGCAATTGTAAAGCATTTTTACGGGAGTACCCTCAAAATGCCTTTTCTTGCCCCATTATTGGATTACTGGAATGTGAGTTGGCGTCCGAAGAGGGAGGCCAGGGGCCGGGGTGGAAATGCGGTGAGACGCGAAAGTCTTATTTGACAGTCTGCGAGGTTATATTGGTCTCCTGCTTTTGATTTTCTTTCTTCAAAGGTCTCTCTCTCACCATCTAATGGCAATGGCGAAGCAGCTCAGAAGGAGCTGAGTGGTAGACTGGTAGGAGACGACCCAACAACCCAGCTTCCTTGATGTAAGTTTCTCTTCTTCAAAATCTTGAAATTTGACATCTCATCTCTTTAAATTTCTCCTCTGGATATGAACATCTATCAAAAATTTTGAAAACCCATAAATCTTTTCATCTTGGAGGTTTTCTCTTTAACCAGAAACTGATCTTAAAGTTCTATTTGGCTATCGTGAATTTTCTTCCTCTATTTCTGAGCCGTAAACATCTATATATATATATATATTTTTTTTTCTTTCCTCTTAGATTCTTTTGATCATAAGAACAAGAGAACATTTATTGTGTTTGTTTGGCTCTGTAGTTTCTAGTCAAATTGGTCAGAGAACAATGGACAAGTGAAAGTAAAACCTACGGGTATTTTATATCTGAAACAACAGCTAATTTGCACATGATTGTGGTTGCAGATTTCTGTATTTTGGGCTTAGCAAAGTGAATGATATTCCATAATCTTCTTGATGGAGGAAAAGTGTGAAAGGATTTCATTTCTAGAAGAATCTGTAATTATAGAACCTCTTAGTACCTTGAAAAAATTGCTAACAGACCAAAAACTAAGGAAATGATTCAAACTGTACCAGCTAGCATCATTTACATATCTTACTCATGAATCTTTCTTCAAACTGATCCTCTGATAGATCCTTAAACTCTGGCCTTGCATTTGCCCATGCCTTCAATATAAAACAAACAGCTCTACATAGCACAAAGGAGACTTTCCCATGTCATGAAAGAGTCGAGGATTTTTTCCCTTCCAAAGTAACAACACTACAGCGGAGGGATGAGGCTGAGTAGTTGTTATAAAATGAACTCATCATGCCATCATACCTATTGCGCTCTTGATGAATTTTGGAAAACCCACCTCCTTCACCCCATGACCTTAAATGGTTTAGAATCTGCACTGCATATGTTTATTTATTGCTTCATTCACTGCTTGGTTGCCCAAATTCTGTCAATCCCATCCTTCTTTAATGTTGGGTCTTGTTAAGAATTATCTAAACAACTGCCTCCTAGTAGGCCGGCAACCTCAAGGAGAAACTAGTGAGCTTGATGCGGGAGGGTGGGTGGGGGGGGGGGTAAGGGGTGGGTTTGACAGGCTTGAACATTGCAGATAAGCAAATGTGTTAGTGAGCATTCTGACATGTCATACGTGTGGTGGATTGTGATCAAGCATGTAGATTGTGTGTCATCTATTCATGGAAGTTCATTTGCAAGTAGTCTTCACCTGTCATATTGCCCTTAATTAGGTGTGATGTGGGCTATGTAGTATCTAGTATCTTGATCATTAGTAAGGACAAAATATTCTTCTGTTGGAGGTCCCCTGATTTAATAGACTAACTTGCTCTATGGATGATCTGATCTTTGTTATGGCCTACTGCTCTATTTCAGAAATTTCACAGAAGTTAACAAACTGCTACTCCTCAAAAATTGCCGTGAGTCTGATTTGAGAATTTGGTTGCTGTACCTCACTGGCTCTTTCTCATTTAAATCCCTTTCAACGGTTTTCATAGTTTTTTGCCTTCATCAACCACGTAAAATTTCTGTGTTGTGATTGTGCGCTTGATATTTGATAGAACTGTTGTGGTGTGTGTAGAGTAGGTGTGCATCTCCTCATAGGCCTAACCAATCTTGGTTGAAGGTGGGAGTGCACACGAACTATAGCTGGTAAAATTGGGATTACCCTAGCTAGTGGTGTATTGTAGGGTGTGCTCAAGTTTGGCAGTTCAAGGTCTGCAAATTGGGAAGAAATTTTTTGCTATACTGGTTGACCACACCTCTTAGTAGTGAAGTCGGTTCATCAGGCTCTTCCACTTGGATGTGATGTAAAGAGGGATGGTGAATCTGAAATAACCTAGAGGGGGGTGAATAGGTTATACTAGTGGAAATTAACTCTTTTAGATGTATAGGTCCCAAGTGTGATTGCAAGTTAAAAACGATGCGGAATAAATAAAATAGGCACAATCACACAACACAAGATTTATAGTGGTTCGACTCAATCTGAGTCTAGTCCACTCCCTACAAGAATCCTCTTGTAAGGTATTCCACTAGTTCTCCCTTTTAGTACGATAGGTAGGGAAGAAAACCTTTACAATCTTTTTCACGGATAAGAGTATCCTTACAAATCCCCTTTACAGGCAGAGATGCACCTTTACAATCTCCTTTGCAGGTAGAGAGGTACCTTACAATCTCCTTTAAGGTAGAGAGGCACCTTACACTCTTTTAAGGATAAGAGGATCCTTACAATCTCTTAAGGATGAAAGAGTCCTTACACAAGCCTAAGTACAGTCTAGACTTAATGTAAAATAGAAAATGGAGAAGTGGAATAAAAGAGGATTACCTCCAGTGTGGTGCAAATGAAATATGCAATGATGATAGAATGAGTGCACCTTTTGAAGTCTTCTTGATACTTGTAATGTAAATGTCAAGATGTAGATGAAGACTTGTAAATGGTCTTGAGTTCCTCTTGAATGTAAAATAAAGAACTTGAACTCAAGAGATGGTGTAGACCAATTCTCACTTCTAATGCTCAAATAACGCTTCTCTAAAGTTGAGATTAATTGTTAATTAATGAGTGGTATTAGAGGTATTTATAGGTGAGCTTAGGAGAGCATTTTAGGCAATAAATCTCACTTAAACGGTCATATTCTGGGTCCACCGGTCGACCGCCATCGGTAGCCGGTCGACCGTCAAGAGCCGTTGAACCAAAATATAGCCGTTGGGGCACTTCCAGGCAGTCACCAGTCGACCGGGACTTTTTACCGGTCGACCGTCTATGGTCTCGAACAGTTCCGGTCGACCGGGGCTTTCAGTCGGTCGACTGCCAACATGACAGACTGGTTTGATAGAATGCTGTCATACTGATCAGTCGTTAGTGTTTTGATTATAACTTTTTGATTTGATCTCGGAATGACCTAAAATCAGTTGTGTTGAAATCGTGACTCGATTTCCTACTTTAATCAACCTAGGCTCTATGGTCATTCTAGTATGATGCAATGCACATGCATGTGGTTAGTGCATATATATTTGTAGAAGTTACAAATTACATTAAAAATGACCAATCTATCCTAGTGGTCTTCTTCTTCACTTGAACCTTCCACTCTTTGGCACTTTAT
Source organism: Macadamia integrifolia (assembly GCF_013358625.1). Classification (NCBI taxonomy): domain Eukaryota; kingdom Viridiplantae; phylum Streptophyta; class Magnoliopsida; order Proteales; family Proteaceae; genus Macadamia; species Macadamia integrifolia. Next base: position 414,718 of record NW_024870482.1, read on the forward strand.
CTTCTTTTCTTCTTGTTTGCAGTTCCATGTCTTTAAGCTTCATGCCTTGATATCTTGAAGCTTAAATTCTTATGATATTTTCTTCAAGCATTGATGCCAACTTGTTGATACTCTTCATTTCTTCGTTTCATTCACCAAATTCGATCTTTGATATGAAGTCTCTACAAAACAATACTTAAAGGAAAATTGTGACATACCTTCATATGTTTGTTATCATCAAAACCAACTATTGGAGTGTGGGCATATCCCTAACAGAATCAATATATCTTTGGAGCTTCTTTGTCAAGTTTTTGTGGTTATTTTGATTTTTTTTTTTTTTTTCTTCCCTCCATATATTCTGGTTTTGCTAATTCAATGGGGATCTGACAGAACAAGTTGCCCTTCTGAAAAATTATTTCTACTGCAATCCTTTTGATACCTAGTGTGGGAAAGATGAGTTTTGGTGGAGGCAAATATCTTGCCTCTCATATTGGTAGTATTGGTGATTATTTAGATGTCCCTACTTTAATCAACCTAGGGTTATGGAACCCTAAACTAGGCTGCTATGCGCCCAGCCCACAAGTGACAAATAACTCAAATTGAATGAGTAGGGGCAGTTTTGTTTATATTTAGAACAGTTTAGTACCCCCTTTGGATGTGCTAAGCAAGAACTAGGACCCAATGGTAATAAAAATTTAAAGGGAAGAGCATTTCAGAAATTTAAAACTAGAATGGGATAATTTAAAACAGAATTTTTGGAGGGGCATTATTGAAATAACCAAGGGTTGATGATGCAGATAGATCATATAAATGGATTTATTTTATTAGAAATAAGCCTTGGGTTGGGATACATATGTTGGGCTTTTATTCCAATGGGTTTTTCTTTATAATAGGCCGTTTTAAAGGGCCTAAATTATGGGTAGAAGGTAGGAATATGTGATTTATTTTATTATTTTAGTTTCATTGTTTTAGTTCATAAAATAATTGTTATTTCCTTGGTTATTAAGGATAGGATAGAGTCTTATATGAATGAAACTCCTATTCCTACGTTCGATAAAGTCTTAATTATGTGGGACACCTATTATAACTAGTTAAGTTAGAGTTTTATTTATAGGGGACATCTATTTCTATTATGGATAGAGTTTACCATTTCAAGTACACTTTCCTTTCCCATTGTAGGTACACTTTTAGTTTCTATTTAAAGTATGTAAGGCTGTAGAGTCCCCAGTGGATTTTATTATTGAATGAAGTTGGATTTTGCTGCTCTTTTCTGTGCAACTCAGATTTTAGTTGTGGGATTCAACTATTCTATTGGTGAGACTCCAATACGCTGGTGGGACTCCAATAAGGCCAGGCGAGAGGTCTGGTCATATCCTTCTATTCTATTCTTCTAATCTCCTTCTTCATTGTTCAATTCCTGCAACAGGTCAGTTCTTAAGTTCTTGCATATTATATAATTCTGGAAATCTCAGTTTCTTCCTTGTTGTTTCTGGTATTTCAATGCTGATTTCATATGCTACCCATTAAATGCTATTCTGAAACTATCTAGGGTCTTACATTTTGAATCAGATCTCAGATTATCAGATTCCTTTTCTACTATTATTCTTTGATATCTTTATTCTGACCTTTAGCTTAGCTTGATATTTAGATATACTGTTCTCCTAAATAATCTGAGCTTTGGATATCCGTTGATTGGATTCTTTTCAAATTTTGTTAAGATATTCTGCTGCTTGAGTAGGACTATCGACCAGGATTATCTGCTCATCTGATATGTCTTTTCTTAGTTTTTGGAAATCTCTCTTTATTGGTTTGCTGCTCCTTTCCCTGCGATCCTTGTTTTCTCTGGGATTTCTGAACCCTACCATTTCTGCCATTATTGTGTTTTTCTCCTAGGGACTCACTGAGTGGCATGTTCCAACTGCTCATTGTCTTTAATGAGGATTCATGCTATATTTGTCCTCATAGTGAGAAGTTGACATATTTGGCCTTCTACAAACTTCATTTGTGTTGAAACTATGTAACATACACCCTTTTTTTCCGGGTAGAATCTGACATACACCGCACTTCCATGAATTTGATCAGTCAATATGAGTCAAACATTTCTTTAGGAATTAAGGAGGGGAAAAAGTAACCCCAAGTGGGTAGCGGAGTTGGCAAGGGACCTTGGCCTCAGGAAGTGTGTGGTTTTGAATTCGACTCCTCTTACCTCATTGAGGCCACTCACAGGGGGTTGTTTAGTGCTCTTTGCTGCTTTCGGTGAAAGTTGAATGGTTCTCATTCAACCCCGGTATGACACGGTCCATGTGGTTGTGGGGTCAGTATGGGCCCGCGGGACTAGTTAGGCCGAAGGCCTGGATACCCATCTCTTGCCTAGCCTACCATCCCATTGGTCATCAGCCCTCAAGGCTGCCAGGCCCGTTTTGGTCTGTCCGCTTACTCGCCATGTTGGCCTCCACCCTTGCTGTCTGCTGGCCCTGCTAGCCATTGGCAGCCTGCCTTTTGGTCTGTTGGTTGCTGGATCTTTGTCCTGATCAGCAGCAGCCTCTTCAACACTAGCCCGCTGGGCTGCTCTAGGCCGGCAGCCACTCTCCCGCTACCCTCCGAAAGGCTGGTGCGGGTCTGCCTTGGCAACCCCCTCCGCTAGGCCAGCTGCCCGCTTCACCGCGCCCCTCCGCAAGGCTAGAGCTCCTTCACCGTGGCTGCCTCTTTGCTGGCGGTGCTCCTTCATGTTGGCGGCTAGGAACTATTTTGTTGAGATTAGATTATGGTTGTGGATCTCTGGTTTGCCTTCTCTTTTGTTTGGGCATCTGGGCCGGGTTGTAGAAGTTTTTAGCCCATGTGTGCCTTGGATGTTGACCTTTATGGACTTTTGTTACCCTTATTGGGTTTGTAATTTCCCTCCCCCTTCTTTTAATGCATTTACTATTCACCAAAAAAAAAAAAAGGCCTTCATACCCGTCGTTAGCAAAAGGAAAAAAAAAAAATCAACAAAAAGGAGGGGAAAAAGTGAAAGTTTCTATATGCTCTCTAATTAACTGCAGCAAGAGTACGAACAATAAAGGTGATCACAATAGCTGTCAAATTTGACTGACATATTCAAATTCACTAATCACTACATTTTTTTTTTTTTGGTTGCAACAATAGGATATGCAACTTTTACAGTGATCAAAGCTACTAGAACTACATCTCTTCTAAGCGGTTTTGTGGGACTGTTTGGAAATGGATTCTGAGAAAGTGGTGCACAATGGAGGATGTCACTGCAGGCAAGTGAGATGGCAAGTCCAAGCACCAAGAAGTGTTGTTGCTTGGAAATGCAACTGTTCAAACTGCAACATGAGATGCAACACTCACTTCATAGTCCCTGCCACATGTTTTGAATTGTTAGGAGATTCCAAAGAGTTTCTCACAACATACACCTTTGGTACACACATGGCGAAGCACACCTTCTGCAAGGTTTGTGGCATAACTTCCTTCTATGTACCACGATCTAATCCTGATGGGATTGCTGTGACTGTCTCGTGTGTTGAACCTGGTACCCTGGATCACATTGAGATCAGGCAATTTGATGGGAGAAACTGGGAAAGATCCTATGGCCATACATCCATTTCTTCATTCTCAAAAGTGGAGAATGACAGGACAAAATGATTGCCCAAAAACTTTGTTGTTGTTGTTGTTGTTTCATGAGAAGTTCCTCTCTTGTTTTACGTACACATATTTTGGACTTCCTTGTGGTATGAGATGGATATTTGATTACATGATTATATAATGGAAGCAACTCACCTCTTGTTCCAGAATAGACAGCAAGTGGATTTGTGAGATCATTTACTTTTCCAAGCCTATGGATTCAAAAATCCCGGTGTTGTGGCAAGCTTTGAATTTTAAACCACATTCAGCATAAATTCTATGAGAACTTCAAAATTTCAATATTGGCATAACATTTGATGTTAAAAAATGTTTATAAATTCATCTAAAACTTTACACAAAGTAAAAAAAGGAATCTAGGATAAAGAACATATGATGTGGCTATGGGTTCCGAAACCCTTAAATTGGATTGCTATTGGCCTACCTAAGTGACAAACGATCAAAAATAGGGTTGATGTAAAATTCTGTGATTATCTTGAAACTCAGAATCAATCAAGTGGAAAAATAGAGTTGAGGATATAATTGGAAGCAACTGCTTAAAAGGGGGTGTTTGGGGAACTAATAAAGGGATAGGGAAAGAATGGAATGAAGTACGGATTGGAGGGGTATTTCTGTAAATTAAGGAAGAGGCTTTAGACAATAATGTTGGAGAGGTTGTCTTCAACCTCATAACAACCAATAACCAGAGGAAACCCATGCTGGTTTCAAGTGATATAGCTCACTATCCTTTAGTTTGTTAGACCTAAGATTTAAGGCAACTGATTCATAACATCTAGAGGGCTCTTAGAAGCACTCAACAACAGGTCAAATATTCAGGCATTGTGTTGATAACCAATGGGTGAAACAGATCTGGGCACTGCTTCATAAACTATATGTGATTACGGTTTCAAATCTCATAGTGGTGTTAGTATTTGGGGACCAGAACCTAAGGTTTGAGTCGCCCTAGGGTGATTAGACCCCCAAAAGATGAGGAGTAAAGAAGAAGAGGTGAGAGAGATCAGTCCCCTATCGTGAGTAACTGTTAGGTTGCCCAGAGCATGGGAATGATAATAGTAGTTGTAAAAATGAATAAAGAAAGAATGAAAAGAAGAAAGATAGGACAGAAAGGAAGATGGAAAGAAACAACAGTGGGTAAACAACACAAATGACGTATTTGTTAGGGAAGAGATTTACCTGAGAATGATTGAATAACTAAAGGATCAATATGACTGATCAATGAACACATACAATAAACAATGATGAATCTTTAATTGTAACATACCCGAATCCATGTCTTATTGAAGAAGAACTCCACAAGCTTTAGCTTTTCCCTTCTCAATCTTTTTCTTCACAACTTCTTTCCTTGTCAGTCTTGTCTGCTTCCCTATCTATGTAAATTGTCAATTAGTTGCAACTAATGGGTGTTTCTTTATTTATGATTGAGCTCAGATATTTAAAATAATTGCTTTGCAGAATCTCCCTCTAATCAATTTTCAACACCTCATTATCCATCATAGTGTAACTAAACATATTATATGCTACGTCTCTGTTCTACTTATCTTTAAACATTTTGATTCCAAAGTTGATCTCCATAACTCCAACTTGGCGTTAATCTTTGCTTTTGTCTCATCCACCAAAACAATATGATCAGCAAAATGCATACACCAAGGAACCTAATCTTGAATTTCTCTAGTTAAATCATCTATGAGAAGCGCAAACATATGAGCTTGCATGCGCTTATTTCTTTCTTTCTTTCCTTCCTATTTAAAGTACACTTTCCTTTCCTATTGTAGGTACACTTTAGTTTCTGGTTAAAATATGTAAGCCTGTAGAGCCTGTAGAGCCCCCTAAGGATTTTATTATTATTGGATGAAATTGGCTTTTTGCTGCTCTTTCCTTTGGGACTCAGATTTTAGTTGTGGGATTCGACTATTCTATTGGTGAGACTCCTGTACGCTGGTGACTCCAGTGAGGCCAGGTGAGAGGTCTGGTCATGTCCTTCTATTCTATTTTTCTAATTTCCTTCTTCATTGTTCAATTCCTGCAACAGGTCAGTTCTTACTTAAGTTATTGCATATTATATAATTCTGGAAATCTCAGTCTCTTCCTTCTTGTTTCTGATATTTCAATTCTGATTTCATATCCTACCATTAAATGCTATTCTGAAACTATTTACGGTCTTGAATTTTTAATCAGATTATCAGTTCCTATTGCTACTAGGATTCTTTAATATATATTATTCTGACCTTCAGCTTAGCTTGATATTTAGATATACTTTTCTCTTAAATAATCTGAACTTTGGATATCTGTCAGCTGGATTCTTTTCAAATTTTATTAAGAATAAGATATTCTGCTGCTTGAGTTGGACTATTGACCAAGATTATCTGCTCATCTGATATGTCTTCGCTGGTTTACTGTTCCTGTCACTGCAATTCTGGTTTTCTCTGGGATTTCTGAACCCTATTATTTGGTGACTAGGAACCCATCTCTGCCATCATTGTGTTATATCTCCTAGGGACTTACTGAGTTGCATGTTCTATCTATATGCTCAGTGTGATTAATGAGGATTCAGTACTCATAGTGAGGGGTTGGCATGGGCGCTGGTCTAAATCGGCAGGTGACCTGTGTTTGACTCCTCTTAGCTGCTTGAGGCCAGTCACCTTGGATTTTATGGCTTTCCATTAAATCACCCCATTTCCATGAATATGAAGTGAAAGTTTCTTTATGTTCCCTAATTAACTGCAGCAACAGATTGACATATCAAATTCCTGCCTGGAGAGAATTTGAACCATAATCATAAAGGTGATCACAATAGCTGACAAAATTTGATTGACAACATTTTTTTTTTTTTTTGCAACAATAGGATATGCAAGTTTTACACTGATATCAGCTTCTAGAAATACATCTCTTCTAAGCGGTTTGTGGGACTGTTTGGAAATGGGTTCTGAGAAAGTGGTGCACAATGGAGGATGTCACTGCAGGCACGTGAGATGGCAAGTCCAAGCGCCAAGAAGTGTTGTTGATTGGAAGTGCAACTGTTCCGACTGCAACATGAGAGGCAACACTCACTTCATAGTCCCCGCCACATGTTTTGAATTGTTAGGAGTTTCTCACAACATACACCTTTGGTACACATGGCAAAGCACACCTTCTGCAAGGTTTGTGGCATAACTTCCTTCTATACACCATGAACAAATCCCGATGGGATTGCTGTGACAGTCTGGTGTGTTGAACCTGGTACACTGGATCACATTGAGATCAGGCAATTTGATGGGAGAAACTGGGAAAGATCCTATGACCATACATCCATTTCTTCATTCTCAAAAGTGGAGAATGACAAGCCAGAATGATTCCCTAAAACTGTTGTTGTTGTTGATGTTGTTTCATGAGAAGTTCATCTCTTGTTTTACTTGCACAAATTTTGGACTTCCTTGTGGTACAAGATGGATATTTTGATTACATGATTATATAATGGAAGCAACTCACCTCATGGTCCAGAATACACTGCAAGTAGATTTGTGAGATCATTTACTTTTCCTAGCCTATGGATTCAAAACTCCCTGTGGTGTGGCAAGAATTGAATTTTAAACCACATTTGATGTGGCCATGAGTTCCGAAACCCCTAAATTGGATTGCTATGAGCCTACCCAATTGACAAACAAACAAAAATTGGGTTGATCTGAACTTCTGTAATTTTTTTGAAACTCAGAATCAATCAGGTGGAGAAATAGAGTTGAGGATATAATTGGAAGCAAATACTTAAAAAGGGGCATTTTGGGAACTGACAAAGGGATCAGATAGGGAAGGAGTGGAATAAAGTACGGCATGGAGGGGTATTTAGACAATAATGTTGGAGAGGAGATCTTCAAACTCATAACAACCAATAACCAGAGGTAACCCATGCTGGTTTCAAGTGATATATCCCACTCCCTTTTAATTTGTTAGACCTGAGATATAAAGCAACTAATTCGCAACATCTAGGGTTGTTAGACGCACTCAAAAACAGATCAAATAGTCAGGTATTGCTTTGATAACCAATGGATGAAACATATCTGGGATTTGGTTCAGAAACTATATGTGATTATGGTTTCAAATCTCACAATGGAATCAGTATTTGGGGATGGGAACCTAAGGTTTGAGTCACCCTAGAGTGATCAAACCCCCAAAACATGAGGAGTAAAGAAGAAGAGGCGGGAGAGATCAGTCCCTAATCTAGGTTACCTAGAGCATGGGAACGATAAGAGTAGTAGTAAAATTGAAGAAAGACGGGACAGAAAGGAAGATGGAAAGAAGAAACAACAGTGGGTAAGCAACACAAAGGAGTGAAGGAAGTATTTGATAGGGAAGAAGTTCAGCTGTGAAGGGAATAAGATTGGATCAATGAGAGGAAGGAAGATGTTAAGTTTGTCTTGAATTCTTGATCCGTTTTGAAGATTGACCTGCTCCGACATATTTTGGTGGCAACCTGAATGGAAAGTTTTCTGAGATCTGTGATGGAAGCAGAGGGGTTGGGCTGATACGCCCCTGCGGTATGGTTTGACCAGATTGACTGCAACCCGATGGGTCGACCCGTGACTTGGAATATATAATGTACTATTGTCTTGTTGAGAAAGTCATTGTATTTTGGGGGGTTTTTCGAGCTAGGGTCTCAAGGCGAGTTTTCTCGCTGCTACTGCTTCAGTGTAATCTCTCTTTTGCATAGTGAAATATCTTCTTCTTCGCCCGAGAACCTAGCACACCACATCCGTGTGTGAATCTAGTTAAATCTCTGTGTTGTACAGATTTATTATCTGTTTATTTTCGTATTTTCTTGACTTTTGATCTAACAGAAGACAGTACAACCAACTCTTGGCTCCCACAGTTTAGGGTACTGTAAGTTAATTGCAATTTTATTCATTCAATTTTCTGTCTTCCATCACTAGTTCGTTACACTAGCACATATACAAGGAGAAAAACTCCAACACAAAAATAGAAGTCAACTTTTACTTAGGAAACTGCCTTCAACGAGGAAACTAAAGACAATAAGATAAATGAAAGATACACAATACTGTTCCAAATAAAATAAATCTCCTCAAAGCCGCGTCTTGGCTCCGGTTCTTCTTGGTCTCGGTATCCAGATCTGGTCATGCCGATCCAACCATGATAACCCAACTGCATCAATTCCCCCCTTGAAAAAGAACTCGGCTTCATCAAGTTCGGCTGAGACCAATGATGTTGTCCAACTCAACTCGTTGGAGGAGAAATGAACCTGCTACCTTCTTGAGCTTAATCTCGGCGAGGTCCTTGATGGGAAAAAAGCTTCATTTTTTGGCCACTGTGTTTGAAAGAGTAGATATTCACATATCCATAATGTTGTGCCTAATCGTATAGCAACATTCACCCAAGAAGAATGTAACACAACTACAGAGGTAGGATGTCACATTGCATCGTATCTAAGAACCCACCAATAGAATATGCGAGGAAACACCTATCAGTAATATTGAGATTGGTGTTGTTCACCCATGCAACCTTGTAGGGATATTGCTCTGCCTTCAACCTAAGCTATAATGACGTCTTCGAAGACGAGTGCTACTGCCTTCGTTAATCACCATGCTACAAAGTTAGTCACTGCACTTCACTTGGGTCTGGGAAATACTGTTGCATGTCAATCTTCTCCCTCAAAAGCCTTTTGAGTGGCCAAAAGTCGATGAAGAATATAGCAAGGTTGTTCCCCGTCACTGTTATCATCGTTGCCTTCACCAAGCTTACACTCTGCTTCCAAATAATCTGTCTTAGGATTTTGTTGCTCTTATGAAACAAGAGGTATGAAAGAATCTCGTCACACTATAGGCCACCAAACGGTTGGGACATTGAGCAAAGACATGTTCATACCTTTTGCACTTGAAGCATTAAATCACAAACTTTGTCATCACATAAGGTCTGAAGAACCACACTCATGACGAGTCTAAGTGTGGTTCGACCGTGAAGATGCCACAAAAAAACCATTGACTTGTGGCTTAGTCCATATGGGAAGGAGGTTTTCTCACACTATCACCCCTTAGAGAAGGTGTTAAAAATACTCTTCTGACTTTAAGGCCTTGTTCAGATTGTCCTCCACCTATTACGCTACCCATACGACATCGTCCATCATAGGTAGTCTGTTGAAAGCTAATACAATACTAATATAAGGATGCAAACAATTCTGAAATTGTGCCACTAAGATCTCTTCGTCCCATTAATAAAACAGACCGAGTGGCTAAATAGTAAAATATTACAACATATCCTTAGTAGCCATGTTGTCCTGCCTTAGCTGAGTGAACTTGAGATGCATGTGTTAGTTTGTAGGCAAAAAATCGTTGATTCATAGCCTTTTGCGTTTCAACCTAAGTCTCTACTAACCCAATGCCTTGAGTACGATTCTGTTGCTAGTATTTATTCACCATATTCGAGCCGTACCCTTCAATTTGACTTAAAAAATATAAAATCTTCCTAATCTCAGCCAACCGCTACAATCAGAAAAATGTCTCTAGCAAGGTTAAAAGTATCAATATCATGTATTGTATTGTAAGGGTAATTTTGAGAGACATATCATATCGTATCAAAGAGATGTATGATACACTAAAGATGTGTGTAGAAATGGTTAAGAAATGTATGAAATGCTTATGATATGTGCAAATTACAGTTTTGAAGCATAAAACACCCTAAATAAGTAATACATAAAATATATAATGTATAAAAAGGAAAACATATAACGACAAGACAAGTGCATTCAATTGATTATATAAAAGATGATGAGGTTTGTTACAAGTATTGTTACCACATTTTTTAAGTATTGTATCGGTACCTTAAAGATACCATACATATTGATTAATATTGACAGATTGGGTAAGATACATAGAACCTTGGTCTCTAGACTATGAATCCAATCCAAGTATCAACTCTAGATTATTATCTCTATAGAAATCAAAGAAATATAACTTAGCTCCAAGGAGCATTGTCAAGGTCAGCCAACCCTCTTTATTGGTGGTAATATGAGATGGGCTTTGTGGATTGGAATTGGAAGAATCATGAGATTGGATTGGACTCTTTATGTTTATCTGAAGATACTAGTTGGTCCGTAGAAGTTTGGACGGATGTCATCACAGTCTAGAGGGAATCGATAATTATGTGGAGGGTATCAACACAGTTTATGAAGTTGGCAACATCTACCTCTTTTTCTTCCTTATAGGAGTTAAACTGCTAGTGTCACTTTTGGCTACCATGGCCAAACGGAGGCAAGGACTTTTGGCTCTACTACCAATTGATGCAACCACGGTTTCGAAACACATGCTCACCCAATTGACAAACAAATCAAATAATATAGTTAATGGAATTTTTTCTTGAAATTCAGAATCAATCAAGTGAAAAGATTGAGACTTTAAGGATTTTAATTGGAAGCAACTACTTAAAAGAGGTATTTTTGAAAACTAATAAAGGGATGGGGGAATGGTGTATGGAGCTGAATAGTGGGCATTGGAGAAACACATATAAACAATCTAAGTATAACTGAAATAAGGATGTTGAGATGGAGAAGTTTTAAAACTAGAAAAGAAGGATGATCAAAGTAGAGGTAATTTAGGAGTAACTCCAATACATGATAAATTGAGGGAAATTCGTTTGAGATGATATGGAGGCTTTTGGATTCTCTTATACGAAGGGTGATTTAATTCAGTTTGCATGAGCTAAAAGAGGCAAGCGTAAAGCTAAAATGACTGTAAGAGAAGTGGTGAGAAAAGACATGCATCAATTATGATTAGTAACAAGTATGACTTTTGAATAGAGCTGATTGGAGAAAAATTATCAATTTTCTAAAGCCCCCTTGTTATTTACCTACTTCAACCTCACCACAACCGATAACCTGAGGAAACACTTGTTGGTTTCAAATGATATAGCTCACTCACCTTTAATCTGGTTGACCTGAGATTTCAGGTACTGATTCAGAACATCTAGGGGCTCGTAGAAGCACTCAACACAGATTCAATATTCATGATTTTTGTTGATAATCAATGGCTGAAACAGATATGGGCGGTACTTCACAAATAAGATTTGATTATGGGTTTCAAATCTTAGTGGAGGAAGTATTTGGGGATTAGAACCTAGGGTTAGAGGGAGAGAGAGAGAGAGAGAGAGGAATTTGAACATCAACTTGTTCAACTCGTTTATGGCTCTTCCTCGTCTTTATAGTAGAGTAAACACTCCAGCAAGGTACCCCATGGAGTGGGTGTGTTCATTAGTTCCTACGGGTTGGATTAAAAGATTTTATTCCCTAGGGCTAAGATCCAAGTGCCCCTTGAAAGTTTGAATACCTCTTTGACATAATAGGGCATCTGTCGAGCATTCAACGGTCAGAAACACTCAAGCATGGAGTCCAAGGTGGTCGCAGTTCAAGACGTTTCTGAGTATTAAATGCATGTCAGATACCTGTTGTGCCACAAAGGATCCAAGTCTGGTCATGATGTGGGTTCGACTTTTGATTCAATATTATATTAAGAGATTCCAATTCAAGAACTAGGGTTGCACCTTTGCAATTGGACTTGTTTATAAACATATGGATATATCCCCCTGTAGAGAGTAGTGACTCCTTGCCACATGGGCCCGACTCAAGCCCATAAGGTAATGCCTTAATTATGTAGGCATAAAAGATACGTCCATAAAAGATATATATATATATATATATATATATGGATATGGGCATATATACCACACCACACCAAACCGCACTAGTGAAAAAACACCCTGAACCCACCCCAACACATGAAAGGAGGGAGGCTTCCCTTCAAAAGCTCTTGTCCCTTATAATCCCCATAAATACTTCTCTACTTCCTCTTCTACTTTCAATGTGAAACTAAACATTCCACACACAAAAAATGTAATGCCCAAAAAGCAAAACACATTAAAGCATAGAATAAAATCATGTGAGAGGGAAAACCAAAATTTCAAACAATAAAAGTGAGATAATTTGAAACTCATTATATATATACAACAAATGACTTTGTTCCAACAAATTTTTTTTTCTTGGTATATGCATATATCTTTTGGTTTATAAGAGAAAAAAAGGGGTTTGTTTCCAATGTAATAAGGGTGAGAGTCCCAATTCTTGGTGAGTTACTCCCCATTTGAATTTGAGGTCTTCTATGGTAAGTGAACCCTCAAGCAACCCTGGAGTTAAGTGTTCCTCTCTAACTTTTGAATTAAGTGGTCCTCTTTGATCCTTGTTATCTTGTGCTTGTTCCTTATTTTGCAATAGAACTCTTCAGTGTTTTCTAGGTGATTTTTGAGTTGCATTAGGAACCATGGAGTCTACCTATCCATGAAATTTGGACCAAATCTGTGTTATTGGCGAGCATGATCTCAGTTTAAACCAAGAAGTATTAATGATATTTCCCAATTAATGGTGGCACCCTTGCCAATAAGCAGGTTGTGGTGGTTACAAGGGGATAGGAGGCTCCCCATGCATAGTGGGTGTAGGGGGGATGAAGCCTCCCGCTTGATATTTTTGGGAATAATTTATTGGGGGTAATTTTGGACTTTTGGGATTATGGTTTCTTTTTGTAATGCAGAAGACACTATATGTAGGGAGTTATCTCGTAAGGAAGTGGTGTCACAAGGGTTTTGTAATTTTTCCTTCTAATGCAAATCGTTGTTTTGCTACTTTGTTAATTCTTAACAATCTGATCTACCATGTCATAGACTTTTAAAACTATTAAGGTAAGGTTTCCTAAACGAACATCAGCAATTTTCTATTCCATAGATCTCAATTTGAATAAATAATAGATGTAAATTAATATTTACAATATTAAAATAATTAGGGCTCAAATTTAATTAAAAATAATAAATAAACTAAGGATTTTTATTAAAATAACAAAGGTCTATTATTTATCCAAACATAACAAGACACCAACTACCCTCTTAAAAATACAATAGGGATTCAATTAGATATAAATTTATAAGGATAATTAGGGAAACTCACATTCACCACGGATAATAAGGAAAAAGGCCATAAAATGCAAGATCTTTAATTAGCTTTTTCAACGAAGGGTTAAATAGTTATTCAAAACAATCCATCTTCCCCAAACGTCTCTTTGTTTCCAACCATGAACCAACCCAACCCCTTTCTCTTTGTTTCCGGCAGAGGTAATAGTCCTTCTACCTCTCCCTCATTCTGTCGACTCCCTCCTTCCTTCCTTCTCCCTGTCTATTGATCATTTCTAATCCCTCATTCCCGTGTTCCCTTCACACCATGTGACGTTCGGAGTTGTTGGCATCTACAGTTGAGGCAACGGTGTAGCACCGTGCGACGGTCGAGTCATCAGACTCTGCAACTAAGGTAAGAAATCATATCTCTCTCCCTCTCTCTCCTCCAATGGGAAGCATGTAATCAGACTCTATCCCATGTATGACTGTATACTTCTTGTTCTCCAAATCGAATTTCTTGATCTTCTGGTTTAATCGACCTATGCAAACAAACTATTAAATTACCTACTCTTGATTCCCCAAAAGGCATCCATTCGTTGAGAACTAAACCATTCGTTGAGAACTAACTTATCATGCTTCTAACCAAGTGAACAAATGTGATGTTCATGTTAAGTGTTGAAACAAAGATCTAAACTGCAACAAAGGATATTAGCCATCAACTAAGGAATAAACACCACATTTGACTTTGTGACATACATTAAATATTAAAGGCCAAGAAGAGAAAATTTCAGTTTTCTTAATCTCTTAAAATACAGCTCTTTAATGGTAATTATTGCAACAATGAGCCAAGTTTGTGGGGGAAAATAGCGTTAGTTAATAGTGAGGCAGAACTGAATTGAAGATGCATTACCCTAATATTTGCAGTTCATCTTTGGATGAATGAGCATGTATATCCCCAACCATTTTCTGGTTTCTAGGGTGATCACCATGTAACTCCCTAAGATGGCAGGGTTACTATCAATGTATGATTGGTCCACAATTTTCAGGAACCTTAGAAATGGCACAAAGAGATAATTTTTCAAAATTTTTTTTTACTTTTACATGGACTAGGCAACTATCATTCCCTGCAAAATTATATCTTGGATTTATATTAGCTATTATTTTCCTCAGTGTTAGTACATATTTTTAACTATTTGTATCATCTTCCAATATGCTAGTTGAAATCACTGTAGCAAGTCATATTGAAGAATTTTCCTATGTTCTTTTCCACAACTTCTGCTGGATTTGAACTTGCCATTTGATGGGTCAAGTCAACAAAAACATAGTAAACCAGCATTATGATGGTACAGATACCGAACCTCACAAAATCCTAGAAGCCAAGAGAACCCATCAGGAATAGCCGAACATGTTTGTTGCTATCGACAAGGATGGCAGCCAAGGAATCGGAGGAACTCCCCAAACTTTGGGAAAGTTCCCATTGAAGAAGTATAACAGAAAGATTACCAGCTTCAAGAGGTTTCTTTGAGGAGCAGTTCTTCTCACATAGTATCCCCTCACTGGGAGTTCAATTATGCCACCATTGTAAAAACAAAGTGTGTGCTGATGGATATCAAGCTTGGCAGGACATCTAAGCTAGAGAAGAAAGTAATACAAGTACTTGAAGGGTGATCAAAAGTGTAGCATTGATGGTGTACTTGTTTTTGGGTGGACAAGAAACAACCATTGTGGGATCATGTGAGCCCTTTCAATGTGAGTAGTATAGCATGCCTGGCCAAGTGTTCACACCAATAAAACAATAATCATTCCCTTGAGAAAACCTAGATTTATAAAATAACCAATTTCATCCTGACACTTTGAAATGCAAAAGAGTAGTGATGCAGAATTAATGCTGTTGAACCAGGTTGACCCTTAAAACAATCTCAATCGAGATGAACCGGGTCCGATTGGATTTTTGGATTCATTAGAATCTTCAGGAATTTATTTTGTTTGGGGATTATTTGTAATCTTTTAATTTCATTAGTAGAATTTAGGAAGCAACTTAGAAGTTTCTCATTTAATTTTAGATTTTATTAGGCCATTTTTCATTTCAGTTTATTATATAAAGGCATGTAACACAAGTATTAGACAGATTTTGAATGATGAATTAATTATATTGTTGAAACCTTGTGGTTTGCTTGGTCGTGAGACCTTCCCCCTCCCCTTTTTGTGTGATTCTTCTCTTCTCCCTGCAACTCTGAGTTCACTCAGGGATTTCTTTCCTTTCTTTACGGGCCCTCCATCAAGTGGTATCAGAGCCGAAGGATCCATCTCTTTTCCTTCCCTATCTTCTTCCCCTTCTCAGTTCTGGTTTCTACAGAGACTGAGAAAAGCAATAAAAAAAATAATAAAAAAATAAAATAAAACTCTGTCCAAACAGAGATTCAAGTCCTTTCCTATAACCCTCCTCTGTCTTCCAGCAACTCTCACCCTTCCCTAACCTTGTTTAAGTAACCATCTCCCTTTCCTTTCCTCATCGTAACCCCGTCCCAAACCTGTGAAAAAAAAAACGATCGTCTCTGTTCAGAACAGAGACATCGACCCATCCCACCGCCGGTTTTCTTTTCCATCTCCTTTGATTGAACATCTTTTTTTGAGGGTTCCAGTAGCAACCAACAAAAGAAGAAGAAGAACATACCTGGTTCTCTACCTGGCGCCAAGTTTGATTGCAGCAGTGTCGAACAAGTTTCAGATCCTCCGTTTGAAGATTGGTTGTCTGGATTCAACTCGGTTAGGAAAAACGATCTTATTCCCAAGATTTCGTGAGATCTGGAATTGCCGTTGGGTTGTTGGATCGATTTCAAGGTTTGTTTTTTTCCGTTGGTTTCTGTTTATCATGGAGAAGAAGAAGATAAGTTCGTCAAATTACAAAAGACCCCATGGCTAGACTTTATTTCAGTCTATACCCTTTCCTCTTTAATTTTCAGAGCAGCACACTCTTTAAACTTTTAATTCCAGAAAACCCCTCTTCTCCTAAATTTCTATTTCAGTTTGATCCTATTATTTATTTTTCCACTCTTTTAAGTGCTTAAGGGTTTCTGAATTTACAAGATTGCCCCTCAACCATTAAATTGAGGTATTTTGTCATTCTTGTGGGCCCTAAGTGATCCGATTTCAGTCCACAAGTGATTCAATCATGGAGTCCTTTGTGTTCAAGTTCAGAGTTTGTCTGCCCAATGGAAAGCCTACTAAATTGTTAATTGATGAGCGACTAAATGACAATTTTGTCTCCAGATCTATGGTGGATATGTTGTTAAAGACCAATCAGATCATTTTTTAGTCAGAGGATAATGTATTTGTTGAATTTTCTATTCCTCCTTATTATGATTGTGCTTTTTGTGAAGTGTTTGACTCTCCTCAGCGCATCATTAAAGTGGATTAAGGCTAGTTGGAACAACGGAACGGTATTCTTGATCGTGACAACAATGTGTGCACCTTCCAAGCTTACCACATGCGAACAAAATTTGATCTTCATGGATTAGTTGAGTCAAAGAAAGTGATACCCCTAATACAGCTAGAAGACGAACTAGATACATCAACACAAGTGGAAGACCGTCCTCTTGTGGAATAGGTGATGACAACAGAAAGTGAGAAAATTATGGATCATGCAATGAAGGGCATCAATGTAGTGTCACTTATTCACCATCATGAATTTGTTCTTCCCCATGATTTTTCGAACTTGAATGCACCCCCAACGCTTCACATCATGGATTTTGTTTGTGATGCAGACGATGAACAATTTACCCCCGTTCGTGAGTTTTCATTGTTATCATTCTTTAAAACTCGTGGATGAGTTTTTCTCAACATCAGAGGAGTTGATGCAGAATTGATGCTGCTGAACTGGGTTGACCCTTCAAGCAATCTCAATCGAGATAAACTGGGTCCGATTGGATTTTTGGATTCATTAGGATCTTTAGGATTTTATTTTATTTGGGGATTATTTGCAATCTTTTAATTGGGTAATTAATAGTCAATTAGGGAGTTTATCAATTTAAGTTTTATTATGTTTTTGATTTCATTAGTAGAATTTAAGAAACAAATTAGAAGTTGCTAATTTAATTTTAGATTTTATTAGGTAAGTTTTAATTTCAGTTGATTATATAAAGGCATGTAACACAAGTATTAGGCAGATTTTGAATGATGAATTAATTAATTGGTTGAAAGCTTGTGGTTTGCTTGGTCGTGAGACCTTTTTTCCCTCCCTTTTTTGTGTGATTCTTCTCTTCTCCCTACAACTCTGAGTTCACTCAGGGATTTCTTTCCTTTCTTTACAGGCCCTCCATCAAATAGACTGCATTTGTGTCTATGTTTGTATACTTTTGCGTCATACTTAGTGATAGGGCCATCACGTAGTAAATTACTGTGATTATTGGCATGAATCTGGTGAATTTCTATCCCTCTCTCTTCTTGATGCAGATTAATTACCAAAATAGGCTTGTTTTATTAGGAATAAGCCTTGGGTTGGGTTCCATACATGTTGGGCCTTTGATCCCACGTATTTTGAGTGTAATAGATCACTTTTATGGGTCTAAAACGGGGTTGTAAGATTGAGTACGGGATTATTAGTTAGTTTTCTTTTTCCATGAGTTTCCTTTTTAGTTGGGTTTGATTTGAGTTATATTTGTTTCCTTAGGAGTCAAGTTGTTAATTGAGTCAAGTCATTAGTAGTTAGTTTCCTTTTTCAACTAGTTTCTAATTTCAGTTTTTAGTAACTATTGTATTAGGAGAATATTTGGTTTCCTTTTTTAGGAACCTTCTATTTTGTAATTCCCTCCCCCATTAACATTACAAATAAAGAAGAGGAGGATCCTAAAACCCTAGAATGATTTTGATAAAAAAAAATAATGGTTGTTGCTATTGTCTTCTTCATGAAGAGTTGTCTTGCGTTTGATCAAGGTTGAAGGAATTGGTGTTTGATCCAATTGACTCCTTGCGGCGTGAAGTCCAGGAGGTCTACTTCAAGTATTATTCTCTTAAGTTCTTATATATTTTTCAAGGTTTCTTAAGGCTGCAAACCAGGTAAGTGAATTCTGAACTTACCCCGAAATTTCTGCAAAAAAAAACCGAGCATCCGCCCCTCACTGGAAGTATCAGCTTTGGTTATCAGATTACTCCAAATTCCTGGTCGATGGTTCACCTATACCTTACTAGGGATCAACCCTACTTTGAGACCTTTCTGACCTATGGTTGTTGAGTTATTTAAAATCACCCTAGTTTTGTCTTTTAGTGGACTGAAGTTTCTATTTTTTGGATTCTGGTTCTGCTGATCTGAATAGTATTTCCTGGACTGTTGAATAATGTTTTTTGATTATTGAAAACTGTTAGCGCTTCAACAGTTTTTGATTTAAATCTAAAACTGCTATTGGGTTGATTTATTCACCGTGTTACTGCCTATCAGATCGATACTATTTCTATGATCTGGGGTGACTGATTGTGACCTATTTTCTATCCTAATTCTGTTGTTAATTGATTCTGCTTACTGGTATAATTTCTGCTAGTCGATATTCCAGAATTTTGTGTTTGTTACTTCTGGTTTTCAAATTCTGTTTACTGGTTAAATTCTGGATTATTGCTGCTGTCTCCTTTTGGGTGAATTTTGGTTGTTCTTTGGTTTATAAGATCCTACAGTCTTGGGTCTGGTTTGGTTGTCAAATCCATCTCTACATTAAGTAATGTAGACTAGGGTAGGGGTCTAACCAAGGCTCAGCTTTAGGATCTTTTAATCTAAGAATAACCAGAACCAAACCAACAATACAACAGAAAATCAAAATAATATAAGATAGTCTAGCAGGCTATCGACTTCAATATGGCAATACTAATCAGGTCAAACCAGCAGCAACTTTTTAGAACTAAACCAGGGACTGAAAGTAGTTCAATTGGATTCACAAACAACTTTAATTCATGAACCAAAGTCTAACACAACAGCAAGATTCAAACCAGTCCAATCGATCTCAGTTTCAGAAATTCTGTAACTGAATAAACAGCAGGGAATATAGGACTAAAATCATCAACTAATGAAGTCAAATCAATAAGGAATAGTATCAGCAACCAATTAGCAATACCCAATAGAAATCGATTAGCAAATCTGGGCAGAAATTAGGATTGGCCAGAATAGGGAGAAATCCCATAACTGTAGATTCCCTGGTCTGATGAACCTCAAATTAAGGCTGAGTTCCCCTCTATATGATCTTAACACTTGATTAAAAACAGAGAGCCATCGGATGGCTGGATCTTCAGAACAGTATAGGGGCAGCAGGAGAGAAACTTGAGATTTTCAGAACCAGAAATCAAAAGCAGTTCAGATCCCTTACCTGGTTTGAACAGCCTTGCAATTAACTTTGAAAAGAAAGAAAGAATAGTTGAAGAGACCTCTTGGACTTCATGCCGTTCCTTCAGCCTTGATCAAACACAAGACAACTCTTCATGAAGAAGACAATAGAAATAGCCATTAATTTTTTTATCAAAATCATTTTAGGTTTTTAGAAGCCTCATCTTTTTTATTTATAATGTTAATGGGGGAGGGAATTACAAAATAGAAGGTTCCTCAAAAAGGAAACCAAATATTCTCCTAATACAATAGTTACTAAAAACTGAAATTATAAACTAACTGAAATTAGAAACTAGTTGAAAAAGGAAACTTACTACTAATGACTTTACTCAATTAACAACTTGACTCCTAAGGAAACATATATAACTCAAATCAAACCCAACTAAAAAGGAAACTAATGGAAAAATGAAACTAACTAGTAATCCCGTATTCAATCTTAGAGCCCTCCTTTTAGACCCATAAAAGTGGTCTATTACACTCAAAATACATGGGATCAAAGGCCCAACATGTATGGAACCCAACCCTAAGCTTATTCCTAATAAAACAAGCCTAGTTTGGTAATTAATCTGCATCACTTCTTCTTGTCTGCTATCTCAGTTTTTTTTTTTCTTCATAGAGTACTCCATTATATGTTATGTGAATCTTATAAGTTCTACACCCTAGAGTGATTTTTTGTCTAGTAAAAAAGAATAAACAGTATTTAGAAGTTAGCTCCAACCAAGTACTCTTTCAGTGTCTAGCTACCCGAGGCGTACCACACAGCTACAAAATACTTTACCCATTTCATCCTCACTCTCTAAAGTACAAAATGATTCATGTTTTCTGATCCTATATTTACAAGATACTGCCTAACATAGTAACAGTATCTTCTCTTGATTTATCCATCTGTTTGAGATGGAGTCGACAATATTTTGAGCAAGTATGAATCTAAAAATGTTTTTTTATAGATGTTGCTTGCTTAGCAAATTGAGGGGTGAAGTTTAGGCTAGCTATGCTTTGTGGGATCTGTGATTTCTATATGGATGGATGCTTATTTTGACTGATTTGTAGGAGGAAAAATAGGTCATTTTCTTGATTGTGTTATGGCCTTATGGGTATGCTTTTGTCTGTAGCCACAATGGTTTCCTGTAATTAATTTCTGAAAAATAGTGATTCATTTTCTTTCCTTTCTTGGAAGAAATGACCTTTTTTTTTTTTTTTTTTTTTTTTTTAATTTACTGAGGTTAAGGATTAAGATTCAAGCTTTGGTTGAGGTTTGTAAGGAAAAAATGAATTGATTGAAGTATTTTTTCCACCTTCCCATGTTCATATGCACCTTCTGGAACAATATTTGCATCCAGGAAATGCCTAATCCTTGACTTCTAAATAATTATGGTAATTGGATGCATCATTGGTTTTCATGAGTCCTTGAAAATGAAGCTACAAATCATAGGCTCTACTGGATTCTAACTGCAACTTGGTGGCAGCATTATGCCTTCCTCCTTGATCCAAACCCCTTGACCTTGCTGCATATATCCTATCTTCTTCCAAATATGTAATGACTATTGCCTACAAGTATGCAGTTCTAAGAAATGTAGAGCTGATATTGAAAAGCAGGAGAAAAGAAGATAACCTAAGCAGCATATTCCACTGGCTTGGTGTGTTTATAAATCTTTTGGGAAGTTTGTGGCTTCATCAAACTGACCAGCATGTAGATCTCATTACTCAGCTTTCTTCTAGTGATGTTGAAATTACTTTCGATCGTAGATCTAATGATTCAAGAAGATTTACCTCTTCTGTAATTTCTTCTTCTTTTGAATATCCTTTGTTTCAAGCACCTTCTTGTGCTTCTACTTCTAGAATTCAGAATGAGAATTATGATGGGATTATAAACCTTCAGGGTACCAACCGTACACCTTTCTAGGTTAATCAACCTGTTTATGGTCCTCTGCAAAGAGAACAATCACAGGCTCAATTCCAGTCTCCTCTTGCTCCAATTAATGGGGAAACTGGGTCTTCTTCTCCAACCCCCTCTGATATGCAAGCCCCTTCAAGAATCATGATGCTTCATATCACTGAAGAACCCAAATTCCAAATTAATAAGAAATTCCTAATTCAGGAGTACAGATCTGCTAAGAACGAAGGAAAAAGAAAACTATTTGAAGAGCATTATTCTTCCAGTTCTGAGCGGCAAGAGCTTCATGAAAAATGGGTTTCTCACATGGAACTCATCAAATAAATCTTCCCTCTTTCAGTGGTTAAAAATTCATCTTCTTAATAAATCCTCTAACCCTCATCAGGTTAGTGAGATTAAGAATGTGACAACCACTTATGTTTCTAAAGAGGGAACAGAACTTGAATCTGTTCACCCTCCATTTCAAGCCATTGTTCAATCCATGTTGGCTAGAAACACAAAAGATCTGTACTTGGAAGCAAAACGATCCAGCTTCAATATCATATCACTGAAATGTTGAAATGGTTGCATTAATGACAAAGCAAGGCATCCTCCCATCAACAACCTTCGAATTCATGAAAAATGTATTTGAAACTCCAATATGAGATTCTCCTTGTTTTATAAGGTAGTTGAAAATGAAATGATATGTATCTTTCTCAGTCCTGATAAATAAACTAGGAATCTCTTTATTATGTTGCAGATATTCCAATTTCACATGAGTAGGGATGGTGAAAGTTATTGTTTCCATTCAGGACTTCAGTTTCAGATCCATTATGTTGACAATTTAAAAAGAATTAGCTCACAAGTGAGTTCTGGCTGTAACAGCTATTGCAATAGTAATTTGAGTTTTCTTTTATTGCTTCAATCATCAGCTACCTCAAAAATGATTAAGCATTCTTTGCACTGAGTCCAGCGTGGGATAGAAGCATCATGAATCAGCCCTTGGTGGCCTACCAAAAGAAAAACTGAAAAACAAGAACAAAAATAAGAAGGGAAACAGATTACTGTATATTCTAGGGTTACTCTCCAACTACAGAGAGCTAGTTAACAAGGCTGAGTTCTTCCTTGTTAGTTCACACTTTTGTGTTATTATTATTCTTTATTCCAGTTCTTCTTCACTTGCATTACTCAGTTTATGACCTTAACATTTCTACAAAGAATGCTATGAGAGGTAAGGGGAAAATGCATTATTACTATGAGAATTGCTCTTATTTATTTTCCACACAGAATGCTGTGAGAATTGCTTTTATTTATTTTCTTGTATGTGAGTCTTTAGCTCAAATAGGTAGAGCACTTGGGAATTCCTCATGAGATGGTGGTTCAAATCCATCAAGACTCATTGAATTTTCTTACGTCTAGTTTTTTTGATGAGCTGATCCCATTAAGTTGAAATAAGGTTATGGTTGTTGTTGTATCTAGCTAATTTTTTTAGTTCTAATTGCATTAGCACAAATAACAATTGTCATATATATAAGACAACAAATAAAAACTAAAAAGATGGACAAAAAAGTTGAAAATGCTTCCCTTCCTCTCTCTATGGAAAAGATGGATAAAATCATCCTACTCCCCTTCATTGGTTTAATATGTACAAGAAAAACCAATATTGGTTAATGATGACATTGTTGTGATTATTGAATGTTATGAACTTGCTATGTGACACTATAGTTAGCGATTGGCGTAAGATAAATTTATTATGAGAATAATCTAAATTTCATCAAAATCTCTATCATTTGACTTAGTTTTCAGAAGTTGACCAGGTTGTCCAAAATTTACCTCAGTGTACCTAAATTTTCTTCACTTTGACCAATTTTTCTCTTTGATAATTTCGACTCTATTCTATTCTATTCTATTGGGGGGGGATGTAAACCAAAATCTTGAACCCAAGACCTCATGGTAGGATGGATTTTAACACCTCACACTCTAACAAGTGCACAAGGCACTTGCTCCTAGTTTCACCAAATTTGACTAATACATTACAATGTTGAACAAAAAAAATCAAAATTATCCAATATTCCATAATTGATCAAGTTATCTATATCTAGAACAGAAATTCACTAGCATGCCTTAAATTACCATAGTGTTTTATGTTTGAACAAGGCGCCAAAATCTCATTTGAGGTAATTTTCACAAGTTTGATCAAGGATGCCCAACCTTACCTAAATATACCTGAATTTTCTTCAGTTTGACCAAAACTGACCAGCATATTGTAAGTGTACAATATCTTGTATTCCGTCGCAGTTTAATCCAGGGAGTATTGGTGCAAGCGCCTCGACAGGCAGGACAACGTAGGTGATTCTTGCCTAACCTCGTAAACATGTGTGCGTTGCTTGTTCTTGTTTTTCCATTATTTTTTGCATCGTTTTATAGTTGCATTTCTACATATATTCACTAATATGTCCTAAATGACCAAAGTATCTCATGTTTGAACAACGTAAGCCAAGTTTAACAAATTTGACAAAATTATCTAAATATTATAGATTCGATCAAATTATTCATATGCAAAATAGAATTCACTAGTACATCTTAAATGGCTCTAGTATCCTAGTATGAACAAAATTAGTAAGCCAAACTTAACAAATTTGATAAAATCATTTATCGCTTTCATCAAAACCTCTATCATTTGATATACTTTTCACAAGTTTGACAAATATATCCAAACTTTATTTAAATATGCCTTAAATTTTACTCAAAATTAACCAGCATAACACAAGGTTGATCGAAAAAAAACTTAGGTTTGACAAAGATTACCAGCTAACATATCAGCCCTCAATTGGGCCTTTGGGTAGATTAGGAAGCTAAAACTGGGCTTGACCACATTACCCTCCTTGTAGGTAAAATTAAGGGTGTCAATCACTCAGTTGGGCCAGCTTCAATTTAGGTTGAATTGGTTTTAGCGTGCAAATGGTGAAACCGAAATCGAACCAATAAGGAAATTTCGATTTCGATTCAATTTGGTTTTGGATTGGTTTCGGTTTATTATGACAATTTGTTATTGGGTAGGTTTTGATTTTGGCTCGATTTGGCTAGTCTCCAATTCTTCATCAACAAATTCTCTATCTAGATACTGCCTATTCGAGACACGTGTCTCCATTCTATGCATAAGAAGGAAGTTTCGGTAGCGGTTTTTTTCGAGAAAACCTAACAGAAGGAAAAAGAGAAGAAGATGAAGGGAGAAAAGGTTTGCGCAGAAGAAGAAAGGGGTTTGCTCAAAATGTGAAACGGAATAACATAAAGGAGAGGAAGTGGGTTTTCAATTTTCATAATTTCAGATGGTTCCCCTCCCCTGGGCATCTGATGAAATACATTTCTGGTTAAATAGGTTGGTGGTAGGGAAGAGTAGACTATTAAATATGATAAAACTCTTGAATGGACTTTCTGGGTGAAAGATGATTATACAGTAGTGGAGATACAAGAATACAAAGCTTCTGAAAAGGAATTATGGGTGGAAAGTTTGATGTGGTGGCGATGGCGGGGGTAGATGATAAGTTGGTATTAAGATATGAAGTTCCATTCAAAAAACTCGGTTGAGCGAAATAAAACCCCAACTTGAAGGTGGGTTATTAGTAGGGGTGCAACAGGGTTGGGCTGGGTTTCTTAAAACCCTAGCCCAACCCTGAATCCCCTGAATTGGGTCCAAACCCATCCTGACCCTGACTCAGGGCCGCAAAACTTCAACCCTGACCCTACCCTTCAGAGTTCAGCCCAACCCTTACCCGTCTTGATTGACCCTAATTTTTCATGGTCGGGCCAAAATGACCCTGGCCTTGGTTTGCCATCAAGGGCTGGGTATATCCTGACCCTGACCTTGACCTGCAAAATATGAAATAACTTAAAAATAAAAAATTATTCATAATAAAGAGGAGATAAAAAAAAAAAAAACAAAGTTACAAATTTCTTGGTAAAAAAAGCAAGAGAGATCTTTTTTTCTGGTAAAAAAAAATAAGAGAGATCGGTGAGAATATATATTAGGAGTTTTGAGGTGTCAATGACTTAATATCAAACAATATATAAAATTAGGTTAAATTCAGGGTTAACATCAGGGTCACAACCAAGGTCAACATCAGTGGCAAAAATCAGGGTCGAGTTCAAGGCGGCCTGGGCGGGTTGAGCTGGCCAAAGACATCAACCCTTACCCGCCCTGACCCTGACTCAGGGTCAGAAATTTTAGGGTCGGACCAGCCCTCGAGGCCAAAATTTGGGTCGGTACTTGTTCGGGATCAGGGTGGGCTAAGGGCGGGTTTGGGCCATCAGGGCCAAACTTGCACCCCTAGTTATTAGAGAATGAGTAAGGCAGGAAATAAGATGAAATGACAAAATTGCTTCTGGAATTTCAATTGTGAAATGATAGAAGTGCCTTAGAATTTCAATTGTGAATATATCTTCCGATTCTAATTTATAAAAATTGATATGTCTTGTATGCCCCCAATTAATTGTTCCTACAATATAATTTCTCCTTATAAATTTGTCTTTTTATCTTTTTGTTATTTTTCCAAAAATAACCAAACCTTGTTACGTTAAAACATCCCGTAAACTAAACAAATAATATTTCAACTTAACACAAACTCACAACTGGAGAAGGCCATATTAGTTATTAGTATAAAAATAAAAAATAAAAATAAAAAACTTTACATGATGCCTAATAGAATTCCAGAAATTGTGTCATCAATAAAATGGATTGGTTATTTATTTTTGTGCTTTTGACTTTTGAAGAATCAATACTCTAAATCAATAGAACTAATTCTTCATATTAAAAAGGAAAATTTATATATACCTCCCCTGATGTTTGATCTAATTACAGTCACCCCTTTTGCATTTTGAAAATTACAAATCAACCTAGCACTACTACACCGCAAAAGAGGTGCTAATTTTGAAATTGAAAAGACTATGCTACCCTTTTATATCTTGAACTAAAGCATCCAATAATTAAATATTAATATTACCCTTTCTTATATGTAAACTAAAATCCCCAATTTAAAGGAGACAATGGTTTAAGGTTCTTTATAGTTCCTTGTCCGGTAAAGATGGAGAAAATACATCTTCCTGGCAAAAGTGAAGAGAGAGCTTCCTTCATACTGCTCCTCTGCTTCGCCAACACCACCACATCTACCATCTTCAACAAAAGTTCAACTTCACTTGGATACATCAAGAATACTTGCTCTGAGGGGTTCGCAGGGCATGTTATGGATGGGAATGCTAAGATTTCCATTAGAGCCAAATTTTTTTCCTTTCCTTCTTTTTTTTTTCCCTCTGATTCTAGATACTTTTTGTAAACAGAAGCAGAGGGTAAGAAGATTTAACACTTAGAGGTCGAACGAGGCAGAGGTAGTTAATCACCAAGAATAGAACCCTAGTTTCAGCCAAAGACTCGACCTCATGGACTTATCTTTTCATCAGACTCAGAGTAGCAACTAGGCAGCTGATGTCGGCAATGTTGCTTCTTCTACTGGTTGTGGTGGTGATAGTAGTAGACCCAGTAGACCCAGTAGACCCAGAGGCGGCCGCAAGAAAGGACCATCTCTACTTTGACGGGTAGCATTGCCGAAGATGAATAGCAAAATTGCTGGAAATTATACCTTCAATTAGGCAAGTCATTGGAGAAGAAATATGAGATCTTCCATTTGTTGGAAGGTTGAGGACATTAGAGATAGGGTTGTATAAAAGGGTAAAAAGACGGGTAATATGGACATTGACAAAAATATGGCATAACTTAATGGTTTAAAAATTCAAAACTCACTAATGGTGTTATGTTTTTGGGACTGAAATATAATAAATGAAACTTTGGGGGTAGGTGTAATTGGACCAACATCAGGGGAGACAGATGTAAATTTTCCTATTAAACAAGATCATCATAAAGAAAAAAGAAAAAAAGAATAGAGTAATTTTAAACATTGAAGCAAGAGTCCATATTTATAAGAATAAAATATTCTGATTATGTTAACTAGTTAAAATTTTCACCTTTTATACTATGGTATAGATCCAAGTCTCACACAGAAGTATAAGAAACCAACGGATCCTACCTCTCAAATCAGACAAAGAAAGGTATTTTCTACCCTTTCATTTAAGATAAGATATAAATATATGTTTTTTTTTTTTTTTCCAAGCAATTAATTGGATCGGTATTATAACATTCAAGCATTAAGAAGCGCTATAAAGTGGAACATAAAGAAACAAGCAGGAGAAAATTAAAAGGGCTTTATTATTAAAAAAAGGGTTATTTGAACGATACCTCTATAAGTGTATTGAGACTTTTGTTTTCATTGGGAAAAAAAAATATATATATATATATATATATATACTAAGAGGGGAAAAAAAGTTAAAGTTACAAATTATTGAAAAGAGGGGTTAATAAGAAAATACCTAAAAAAAGTCAATGGAAAAAAAAAACACATTACTAATTAAAAATAGAGTATTTGCATATAATATTCTAATAGCTAATATTATAATAATAAAATATTATTAATTATTTGGAGTTTGAGGTTACGAGTGATGCATTATGGAATTGAGTTGATGAGTTGATCCCAAAGAAATTTAATAATCATTAGAGACTTGCACATTGAATATTCATTGTTAGAGAGAGCATCGTCGGATACTATTACATCATTAAATATTCTTTGTTAGAGACATTGTAGTTTATATTCATTTTTTATTTTTTTTCATAATCAATGCTAATTTTCAGTGGGGATTTTGTTTAGATTAGTTGTCTTTGCCTTGGTTTATGTTTGGTTGGTGACTTGGCATTTTTTTTTTTTTTCTATTAATATAAAGGCTGGGCACACCTCAGGTGTATCGTAAGCTAATGCCCTCTATCTATATCTCTCTTCCCCCTTTAAAATGAACCTCATGCTCCTCCTGTATGGTACTCTATTGGTGCCACTCGTTAGCTCACTGTATGCGGGGGTTGTGCTTATCTCTCTCTTTTTTTCATTATTACAACTATATATCTGGTATCCTCAATTACTTATTGGGATAAGTTATTTCAGATGAGCCATCTTGATAAGCTTATGAGGAATGGCTTAAAATTTTTGCCATGTGACAGATCAGATGAATGTCCAAATTTTGTGGATAAGTAGGCCTATGTGTAGTGTGCATAAGTAAGCTTAGAGTCTCAGCTCTAATAGAGTTTGCCAAGCGGCACTAAAAAGATATGAAAATCTACAATACTATGGGATGCATGGATATTCATGGATAGCTGAAAAGTATAAAAATGCACTCCAATACAAGGTAGGGTATAAGTAGCAAATCCAATCCTAGAAGGCTAGACTTTTTATTCAGTTGTTAGTATAAACAAAGCACATTTTGATTAAAAGAAAGAAAAAATAATCATGTCAGCTTGGTATAGGGAACATCAGGTGTATGGCCAATAAGAGAGCCAAAGGTGGTCTTTCTATGGTCCGCCTATGGTTGGGATTAGGCAACACCAAACTCGCAAGGTTCTTTCTACATAAAAGGAAAATTGACTAAGATATGGTTTACAAAATGTGATATTAAGATGTGAAGACCCTGGCCAGCTGAAATTGCTGAAGTTCTGTGTAATATTAGAGCTCGTGTCAAAGTCTTCAACCTCCTATTGAATATCCTATCCAACCCAATGGAAGTGGAATATCTTAAGAATTTTCAATAGTTTGCGCACTAAAAAAAAAAAAAAAATCACCCAAGATTATTAATTGAAATTTGGGGTTGAACTTAGAAGAGGAACTCTTGCTTGCCGATCTTTAAATCAAATCTTTGTAGGATTAAGATTGCAAAGGGAAATCTGTATAATTAGCCCATATTGTCTCTCCACGTGGCTTGAATAAAAGACTTTGATAACTAATAATGCTAAGCCACCCATTTTTAAAGCATTTTTCGGAAAAAAAAAAAAAATAAAGTAGCTAATAAAGTTATGTCACCCATTTTTAAAGCAATTCTTTTCATATTGATTAAAGTTTTAATATGAGAATGTACCAAGCATGGCTATTTCTTGATTGACCAAATCCTTAGTCTTTAAAATAGATTAATTATAACTGAAAACCCAATTTGTAATTGATCTCGTTCCTTCAAGCAACAGTGCAGGAGCAACCATGAACGACACATATTCCCTATATAAGGTGGTTATGTGAAGTCTATGGCCCTTTCTTTTTTTTCTTTTTTTTGGTAAATTATGGTCCCTTCCTTATTTTATATACTGTGTAAAATGCATGGGACTTGCCATTCGTGCTGCAGGAATGCTATTGTTTTTTTTGGTGTGCACAATGCAGTTTGTTGTAGTTGGTTTCTTTATCTGAATGTAGTTCGTCAATAAAGAAGAGTGAGTGTTCGAAAAAGAGAGAATATGGATAGAAAACACTAGTATAACCTATGTGGCTCATTCTTTTTAAGAAATTTGACTTTTTTTTTTTTATATTTTCTTTTTATCAACAATTAAAGTCTTACTAAGAGAAGTCAAAAACGATTTTTTTTTTTTAAATTGATATTAGGACTGAGTTCTCCTAAGGTCATGATGAAAGGAAAAATCCATTCACTATGTGCCGTTGAGGCCATCGATGGAGGGGGGGGAGTGGGATCTCCAACCCTTGGATCGTGCGATGAATCCCACTGTGCGGTCTAAGGAAATTTTGTCCTTGGTAATAGCTATTTCAGGTGGGTCACCAAGCCAACAATATGGATATCTCGGCATGTGAATATGCATGATCTGTGCTGTCTACCTTTGTTGTGTCCCATTCTTTCAGATCCAACATCAACTATTAATTGAAAAGAAATACCTACTCTGGCTATTTAAAGATAATTTCTTTCCTTCAAACACAAAAAACAACAGTATAATTGCAACTTGCAAGCAGTTTCCTACTCTGCAAACTGTAATGGCTCTTGGCAGTGGACCAGTGGAGAAAAGTATTATTATAGACACATTACTTGTTACCTAACCAACCACGCATTGGGTCTTTTTTCTAAAATATATAGAATAATATTCTCTGAGTAAACAATATAGAGGAAAGAGTGTACAAATGAGATGTAATAAATTGGTATCATGACAACAAAATCATTTCATATGAGAGAAGAAAGATAAACATAAAGAAGGCTAGCAGCCTAGCATACCTACTCCAATGGTTTGGAGAACTTGACCTTTTCTCCATATTTGTATACACTATTTTTGATAAGAGGTGGGTGTATAACAAAGTTGAACAGTATATCTGTCAACATCTGTCATGGGTTAGTTTAAGTGGGGCTAAAATTGTTATAGGTGGATTTAATCTAAGGTCCTCTCTCACCCATCAAATTTAAGCCCAATTTTAATTTCTATATGGGTGGATTCAGTGGGGCTAAAATTGTATCTACTTCATTTCTTGAACTCCCAGTAATCGAATTTTAACATCATCCTTCCACATGGTAAAAACACTGTTCCTAATCTACTACTTGTAGGTGAGAGCATGGTAGAATTTTTTCCCTTATTAAACACCACGTATGAGTGAGAGAGAGAGAGAGAACCTGTGATTTTTGGTAATGGGAGAGAACATGTGTTGAAAAGTTGAAGATGGAGAGCATATACAAGGTGTTGGAAGTGTGTCCATCAAACCATATTGATTAAATTAAATTATTTAATTATTAATTGTGGTTTAATTATGTGCCTTGTTAACCCTAGGTTTTTATCTAAAATTATTCATGATTAGGGATAGAATTGGACATTACGTTCATATAGTTATCACACTGCATCAATCTAGGAATGGAGATTCTAAGGTACAATTGTGAATGTACATACTATGTATACATTGATGAACCAAATCATACAATAATCTCGAATGTGCTTTATTATCGGTTAATTTGAAATGAAATTCTCATCCATAGTGTACAATAGGTTCCTTGACCTGAGGTATCCTTATCGATGTAGTTGAATATTATGAATTTTGACGCATCAATGATTGATGTCTCCCTAATTATATGTCGGTGTACTGAAATTGTAATGTTTAGCCATTATTCAAAAGAAACACCTAATAGAGAATTCATTGGCCTAATTAAGAGATCGAAGAGAGAAAGTCTGCAATTGGACATAAATCTGGATTCGGTATCATTTTGGTAAATTTTATTTGCAAAGTTTTTATAGTAATATTTATTTTCATAAATATTTCTGAAAATGTTTTAAAGGTCGAATTGAAATTACATAATCTTTGTAATTTCATTTTTCAATAGATTGAGGTTTTGATTGTAGATTAATATATGCTCTATAGTCTATTATGTAATATTGTTTAGTGGATGGAGTGGTGTGTAATTATTTATTTAAATTGGGAGTTTTAGTTACACATACATATCTATTTGTAAAACCATATTGTGAATGTGGCATTAAGTTGACACATGGCATTGCTAGATGGAAATCCAATGGGTCCTACCCCTTCCTGATTTAGATTTGTCCATTACGATAGCATTATTTGAATTGGCCATCATCCTTCGGAGGATATCTTTTAGAATGAAATCTTGTTGTCAAATGTGATCTTATATCAAAGATTAAGGAGACGATGAGAGGGAGAATACTTAGTATCTAAATTTCGAATTCAAACAATAGTAAAATCATGCCATGATAGGATTATGCATGATTTTAGGAGTTTATTGGTGATTGACTCCAATATGGAAACCAATTTCACCTCTATCTTCTTCTTCTTCATCTTCATTTTTTTTTTTTTTTTTGAAAATCACCTCTATCTCTTAAAATTGCTTTAAGTGAATTGGAATATCCAATATAATTCTCATTGTCTTCTTAGAGATACATTCTCTCTCTCTCTCTCTCTCTCTCTCTCTCCCTTGTGTGAGTGTGAGAGAAAACTAAGGTTTTGAGAAAACCCTATTGAGAGGCGACATCTGTGGTGGCCAATTAATGGGAACAAGTAGTGACGATGGAGAGAAGGAAATCTTGTAGAAGGGCCAAGATTGGGTGGAGGTCTTGTGATGGCGGGGTTAAAGGTAATCATGATCTTCCCATTTTGGTGATTAAAATTTTGAATGGCTCACCCAACCAGTAGAATGATCCTTGTCCATTCTAGAGTAGACTGCATAGACCTTGATTATTTTTTCATTTCCTTTTTGATAATGGGCTTAGGAAACTTCAAATCAAAAAATTTGTTGAGGTCTATCCCGCAGAGGTACTCAAATTGGATCAGTAGTCGATTTCTAAGTTTCTTTGTTCAGTAGTCGATTTCTAAGTTTCTTTGTAAACCTAATTGGTTGCACGACCTAGAAATGAATAACTATGATGAAAATCTCAAGATGTTCAGAGATGCTAAAGTTATGTATCAACAAACTCTATTTAATCGGTAGGGAATGGAATGCTAGAGTTTTAATTCACTTTTTCCTTTATCTGCAACTAATTCTATTCTCTAGATCCCATACCCCTCAACCCGATTGATGGTGGTGCCATATTTCTAAAGAGGGGTCCCTCACAACTAAACTAGTTGCCAGATATCTCAAATCTGGTACACTAACAAACTCTAATGAATGCTCAAACAGGTGTTTTTGCTCATTACCTTGCTCACAATGGTGGAGATTTTTTTAAAAATTCAATTTCCACCCCAAATTTAAGATCTTCCTATGGAGAATTGCCAATGAAGGAATACCCACTAAGGCTTCATTGCACAAGTGGGTGGATATTGACCCTACCTGTGGGTTTTGCTACAAACATCAACAAACATTATGGCATGTTCTCCTTGATTGCGAGTTAGTAGGAAGAGTTTGGACTGCTAGCCCATTGGGTTTCAAATCAGATTTACTTTCTTTCTCCTCCCTTCATAATTTGGTTATATATTTTTTCAACTCTACTGATATTCCTAGATATAAACGAAATTTTGTTTTGCTCACTTACAGTTTGTTTTCTTAAACAAGTAGAATACTGAATTAGTCATGGTGTAGACACCCAATTTTGTCACCCTCCCCCGGCAATGACAATACAAGGACAGTGGACGCAAACTCTCACTTCCAATTAACGGAGATGCTTGACAGTAGTAATCTACCCTTAACCATCCCCAAACCTACCCAAACCCTGACTTACCCGAAAACCCTAAAACCTGATGCAGGAGGAAAGAGAGTATAATTTTGACTTTTCATATGTGAAGGAATCTGATCAAAAGTGACCACACGAATGGATAGTACTCAAAAATACGATTCCAACAATATATGGTGCGTTAAAATCGGACTTATGGATCTCTAGTAATCATTCCCGACACTTTCAGAGATTTTTCGACATTTTTGTATTTTTTCCAGAAATTCCCTCGACAGTCAGGTTTTCTGCTAAAAATCCCACTTTTGAGAAAATATTTCACTTGCTAGAAAATATCTTCTCCACTTTCAAAAGCAAGAGAAAATCTTCACCATTTTCAAAATGTCACATCACACTTTATGTCATGTCATTAGCCTTTATCCACTAGATAAAAATTAGGTGTCATTACCTCATTGATTAAAATTCTCTCGACAGTCGGGTTTTCTATTAAAAATTCTCCTAACTATTGAGATTTCTGCTTAAAATCTCACTTTGTGAGAAAAGATTCTATTTGTCAGAAAAGATCTTGTCCACTTTCACAAGTAAGAAAATACCTTCACCATTTTTAAAAATATCACATCACATTTTATGTCATGTCACTAGTCTTTACCCACTGGGTAAAAATTAGGTATCATCACCTCATTGATTTCAAAAAACTATAAATACCCCCTTTCACTTGTAAAAGAACACAAAAAAGACTCTCTTAAGAGCAACCCCTTTCTTGTAATAGCTTTTCCCTCTCTCCTCCTCTTTCCCTCCCCTTTTGAGCTTCTTCAGGCCTTCGAAGCAATCTTCGTAAAGATCCGAAGTTCTGCTCTGATCTTCGAAGTGTTCTTTGGGATTTGAAGAACTTCAATCCAAGTTTTAGTTCGATCCTTTTTTGCCAAAATTGAAAAGTTTTTAGCTTCTCCTTTTGAGTGCTTTTTGGTTTTTTACCAAAAAAAGAAAGTTTCAAGCCGAAGCCCTATTGGAGTGCCATCTCAACTTAGCCTTCCATAACCCATCCCTAGCGGAAGCTTTGCCCGAGTGCCCTTAGAATCTTTTCCAAAAGTAGTCGGTTCCAATGGAAGCTATGCCGAAGTGCCCCTGGGATCTTTTCCAAAAGTAGCCATTCCCAGTGAAAGTTCTGCCCGAGTGCTTCTGGAATCTTTTCCAAAAATAGCTGGTCCCAGCAGAAGCTCTGCTTGAGTGGCCCTAAAAATCTTTCCAAAAGTAGCTCATCCCTAGCGGAAGCTCTGCCATAATCAACAGTCAACAAACAAGCTAATCCTAAGTCAGACCTCTGTCCGCAGATAACCACAGTCAACATCTCCTAAAATCGAAAGTTGGAGTCCAAGACCATCTTCCCTTGAGCCAAGAGAATCTATGAGAAAAGTCAGCATCAACCAGGGGCCCACCCCTCTTTGACTCGAAACAAGGGTTAAATTCAGGTATAATCTCTCTCCTCATTTAAGCATAATGTAGATATCTAATTAACCTTGCTTTAGTGTACATAAACAGTTATTTTTATTTAATGTACATATGTTTGATAATATAGCCATGCATGCAGAATAGGAATAAATTATGAAAAATATTCGTTCTTAAGTATCTAGTAGGAAGACCGGTTGAACCGGGTAGATTGAGTGCCTAACACCTTCCCAACTCTATAACCTGACTCTTACCCTAAATCTCTAGTCCAGACCAATTTCTGGGCCCTTTTCTCAAGAATCGGGCCTAGCCCCCAGGGTCCTAGACCCATAACCCTAGATGGCGACTCCACACCCTTTCTGTATGATCCCTTTTTTAGGCCCTTTTCTCAATAATCAGGCCCACCCTTTCCAAAATCCACACACATACATACTCTTCCATCACTGATTTCTTTGTACTAGTTCCAAAGAAAGATGGAAGAGTATGTATGTGTGTGGATTTTCGAGATCTTAACAAAGTGAGTCCAAAAGATGATTTCCCAATACCTCATATTGAGGTATTAGTTGATAGCACCACAGGGCATGCCTTTCTATCATTTATGGAAGGATTCTCAGGATATAATCAAGTGAGTTTGCACCCAGAGGATCGTGAGAAGACAGCCTTCACCACTCCATGGGGTACTTATTGCTACAAGGTCATGCCTTTCAGATTGAAAAATGTCGGGGCAAGCAACTTATCAGAGAGCAACTATAGCCATCCTACATGACATGATACAAAAGGATGTGGAGGTCTATGTGGATGATATGACTGTGAAGTCAAGAGATCAACCGGGGCACATTACTGCGTTGAGAAGTTTCTTCGAAAGGATAAAAAAGTACCAGCTAAGGTTGAACCCCAAGAAGTGTGTGTTATGGGCAACGTCAGGGAAGTTGTTGAGTTTCTTAATGAACGAAAGAGGCATCGAAGTTAACCCCATCAAGATCAAGACAATTCAAAAAATGCTCGCTCCTCGCATAGAGAAGCAAATCTAAGGGTTCTTGGGTCACATCTAGTACATCAGTAAGTTCATAACCCAATTGACCAAGACCTATGAACCAATTTTCAAGTTGCTAAAGAAGGATCAGCCCACGAAATGGAACGATCAATGTCAACAGGCTTTTGAAAAGATAAAAGAATATCTTATGAACCTTAACACCACCAGTGGAAGGAGAACCGCTCTTGCTGTATTTGTCAATTGGAGAAAATTCCATAGGCTCGTTGCTAGCTCAGAAAGAAATAGATAGGGGGTAAAGCACGCCATATATTACCTTAGAAAGAAGTTTTTGGAGTATGAAACACGGTACACATCTCTAGAGAGAACCTGTGCTGCATTAATTTGGGCGACCAAAAGGCTGCAATATTACATGATAGCATATCCAATACAATTGATCTCAAGGATGGATCCAATCAAGTATCTCTTCGAGAAACCAGCTCTCACAGGAAAAATGGCTCGTAGGCTGCTATTGTTATCAGAATTTGACATCACTTATGTTGCTCAGAAAGCTATTAAGGGGCAGGCTATAGCCGATCATTTGGCTACCTACCTAACAGAAGATGGAAGAGCCCTAGATGATGCTTTTCCAGATGACGAGATGTCAACAATTGAAGAAGAAGACGCATCCAACGAATGGCAGAGGTGTGGTGCAAGGATTTTATTTGTCACTCCAGACAGCCTTTATTTGCCCTTGTCATTCCGCCTTGATTTTTCATGTACCAATAACATTGCTGAGTATGAAACATGTGTCTTGGGACTGGAGATAGCCCTAACCATTGGAGTAAAAAGAATCAAGGTATATGGGGATTCAGCTATTGTCATATGTCAGACACAAGGAAAGTGGAAGACCAGAGATGAAAAACTAAAGCCATACTAAGAACATTTCAAAGACATGATGGGACATTTTGAGAAGATCTCATTTGAATACTTCCAAAGATATAACAACCGGTTTGCTGACACCTTGGCAACCTTGGCATCGATGGTAGAATGCAATCCGATGGCCAAGATTCGACCATTCTTAGTGGAGCAAAGAAGCAAGCTCATCTGCCAGAATACAGTGAATTCTCCCACCATAGATGGACGATCTTGGTTCATTCACATTTTGGACTTCATCAAGGAAAGAAAGTATCTAGTTGAAGTTACCAATAGGAAAAAGAAGTTCCTAAGGAGATATGCTCTCTAGTTCATCCTCCAAGGAGATTTGTTGTACAAAAGATCCTATGATGGGATACAACTATTGTGTGCAGATGAAGAGCAAGCTCAGACAATCATGAAAGAAATTCATCAAGGCCTTTGCAGTCCCCATATGAATACCAAAATGTTAGATAAGAAGTTCCTCAGATTGGGATATTATTGGAATATAATGGAAGCAGATTATGTCAATTATGTAATGCAACAAGTGCTAGATATTTGCCAACATCATACATATCCTACCAACGGAATTGCACTCACTTAGTTCGCCCTGGCCGTTCTCCACTTGGGGCATTGACATCATAGGGAAGGTCAACCTCAAGCATCCAATAGACATGAGTTCATCTTGGTGGCCATTGATTACTTCACCAAGTGGGTTGAAGTTCAATCATATGCAGTTCTCACATCAACTAAGGTAGTAAAGTTCATTCAAGAAAACATTATTAGCCTATATGGAGTACCGCAAGAGTTGATGTCTGATCAAGGATCCTATTTCTGGGGCAAGACTGATAAGATTTGCATAAAATTTGGCATCAAGAGGCATCACTCTACCACTTACAGGCCACAGACCAATGGGGCAGTAGAAGCAATCAACAAGAATATCAAGGTTATCCTCTAGAAGATGGCGGAAACACAAAAGGATTGGGAAGACAAGTTACCACTTGCATTATGGGCATATTGAACTTCTGTGCAATCCTCGTTTGGGGCAACTCCATTCTCCTTGGTTTACAGAGTCGAAGTAGTTTTTCTAGTAAAAATCCTAGTACCATCCCTAAGGGTACTGTTGGATAATCAATTACCAAGAGTAGAATGGGTGAAAGCTAGGCGCGATGAGCTCAATTTTATTAATGAAAGGCGTATGAAGGCCATGGATCATCTAAGGAAGTATCAGCTGGGAATAGCAAGGGCTTTCAACAAAAATGTGAAGCCTCGACACATAGAAGAAGGCGAGATTATTCTTCATGAACAAAAAGCTCCAATTCATGATCTAAGAGGAAAGTTTCGGCCTAATTGGAGTGGCCCGTTTACTATCAAAAAAATTTTACCAGGCAAAGTAGTGAAGCTTACTGACCTCAGTGGGGAAGAAGTATTAGGATTGGTGAATATGGATCAACTCAGGAGATATTATGTTTAATCGGGTGAATAGCCCGAACTACGCTAGACATGATTCCTCCTAAGGGATACGTAGGCAACTTGATATGCTCAAGTGCAGTCTTAACCATCTCAAGGCAATAAATTGGTTCCCAGATTAATAATCAAGGTACCTTAAAAGATCAACATAGATTGCGTCTCATAAGAATTGCCATTTGGCATATATGACCATCAGGAATCTGTCATTCCTCTATAGTCCATCACATCTCATCTAAAACATCATTTTCCCCAAGAATCGCCATTTGGCATACATGATCATTAGGAATCTGCCATTCCCCTATGGTCCTCCCAATACCTATTCAGAGTTTCATCTCTCCCCTAAAGATTGCCACCCGACACTATTAATCAAGGCCAAATCATTCCCCACCCTTGATTAGTCAGGACTTTGATGCATAATGGTAAAGGTTTGGTTATGACACTGGCTAATGTCATTATACCTCTTCTTTGCTTAATTTGGTTTCAGGAAAGATCATAGACTCTTTGGATGAGACATTGAGGAAGTAGACATTAAACATTAGCATCTTTGCACCAAACCTACTAAAATTAGTGAATTTGTCTATACTCGACTAGGTCAGATGTATGGAATTACACCATGGCTTACTCAAACAAGCACCTTAACATTGGGACGCTAATCTCCATGTATTTCGGTTCATGACCATTGAGATATGTCCAACTTTGGAGGAATTGGTGGATTTTTATCCACTCCAAGAATTGTCTCCTCACATTGTAGCTCATCTTTCCTCCCTTTGGTAGGAGAATTGTATTCATGTAATCCATTTGCTTTCACTTGGTAGTAAAGTATGGTGATGCTTGAATTTTTACATTATTCCAATTGCCCTGATGAATGATTGAGTTGTGGAATTCATCATGCCTAAATATTCAAAATGCAGAAAAGTTTATTAAAATTAAGAAATTCTTCATTTCAAAAGTACAAAGTACATAGAGAAAAGACAAAGAAAGAAAATAAAAGAGGAACAAACATGGGGAGGGAAAAGAAAATTTCAAAATGAAACACCATATCTGTATCTTGCCAGGGAAGGATCGTTAAGGATCAACATCCCCTTTGGTACCATATTCGGAGCAATCCATGGTAAGCATCATTATATTGGCCTTAGATGGCCAAATCTCACTGCATCGGCCTCAGGTGGCCAAATCTCATTACATCGACCTCAGGTGGTCAAATCTCATTACATCGGCCTCAAGTGGCCAAATCACATTACATCGGCTCTAAGTGGCCAAATCATCATCAATTCGGCCTCAAGTGGCCAAATCTCATTACACTGGCCCTGAACAGGCCAACCTCATTTGATCGACCCTAGCGATCCTTAATCATTTGCACCGGTACAAAGGAGTCTAGTTTCATTGTACATCCAAACCAAGACTAAAGCCCAAATTGGATCGAAAGGCCCAACTCGGAAACTCCTCTTGAGAACGACATATGGAAGCTCGATCGAAGGAAATTAAGGTGAATTTGTTAAAGCCCAGATTGGATCAAAAGGCCCAGCTTGGAAACCCCACCCGAGATCGGCATATGGAAGCCCGATCAAAGGAAACTAAGGTGAATTTACTAAATCCCTTCTGTAGAGAGGGTTCAAACCTCTACAAACAACATTTTTAGAATGGCATTCGCCAAACCAGATCAATCTCAAGTACTAACATCTTCTACAGGAATCGCGTAAAATCCCTGCATGCAAGATCAGCAAACCAGATAAGATTCTAAACTTTGACTAGTTAGAAAATATTACTTGGTGCATTTTCAACTCCGTCATTGTTGAGCAAGATGACGGCAGTACATGCTCTGGGTGATAAAATGCGGTCATTCTTTTCTTTGCCCTTTAGCTGTTGGCACAGGCCTCGGCCAAAGAGGGCATTCTGTAGACACCCAATTTTGTCACCCTCCCTCGGTAATGATGATACATGGATGGTGGATGCAAACTTTCACTTCCAATCAACAGAGATGATTAACAATGGTAATCTACCCTTAACCATCCCCAAACCTACCCAAACCCTGATTTACTCGAAAACCCTAAAATCCGATGTGGGAGGAAAGAAGGTCCAATTTTTACTTTTTATATGCAAAGGAATCGGATCAAAAGTGACTATACGAATGGATAGTACTTGGAAATACGATTCCAACGATATATGGTGCGTCAAAATTGGACTTAGGAATCTCCTGTAATATTCCTGAAAGTCAGTCCCGACACTTCCAAAGATTTTCTGACATTTTCGTATTTTTTTCAGAAACTCCCCTGACAGTCGGGTTTTCTGCTAAAAATTCTACTTTTTAAGAAAAGATTCTATTTACCAGAAAATATCTTCTCCACTTTCAAAAGCAAGAAAATATCTTATCCACTTTCACAAGCAAGAGAAAATCTTCACAATTTTCAAAAATGTCACATCACACTTTATGTCATGTCATTGGTCTTTATCCATTGGATAAAAATTAGGTGTCATCACCTCATTGATTAAAATTCTCTCAATAGTCAAGCTTTCTGATAAAATTCTCCCGACAGTCGGATTTTCTGCTAAAAATCTCACTTTTTGAGAAAAGATTCTATTTGTCAGAAAAGATCTTATCCACTTTCACAAGTAAGAAAATACCTTCACCATTTTCAAAAATATCACATCACACTTTATGTCATGTCACTAATCTTTACCCATTGAGTAAAAATTAGGTGTCATCACCTCATTGATTTAAAAAAACTATAAATGCCCCCCCTTTCACTTGTGAAAGGACACAAAAAAGACTCTCTTAAGGGCAACCCCTTTCTTGTAGGAGCTCTGCCCTCTCTCCTCCTTCCCTCCCCCTTTGAGCTTCTTCGTGCTTCGAAGCGATCTTCATAAAAATTTGAAGTTCTGCTTGGATCTTCGAAGTGTTCTTTGGGGTTTTGAAGATCTTCAATCCAAGTTTTAGCTCGATCCATTTTTTACCAAAAATGAAAAGTTTTAGCTTCCCCCTTTGAGTGCTTTTGATTTTTTTGCCAAAGAAAAAAAGTTTTAAGCCGAAGCCCTGTTTGAGTGCCACCTCAGCCTAGCCTTCCATAAGCTATCCCCAGTGGAAGCTCTGCCCGAGTACCCCTGGAATCTTTTCTAAAAGTAGCCGGTCCCAGCCGAAGATCTACCCAAGTGCCCCTGGAATATTTTCCAAAAGTAGCTAGTCCCAACGAAAGCTCTACCCGAGTGCCCCTAGAATCTTTTCCAAAAGTAGCCAGTCCTAGAGGAAGCTCTGCCTGAGTGCATTTGAAATATTTTCCAAAAATAGCTAGCCCCAACGGAAACTCTGTCCGAGTGCCCCTAGAATCTTTCCAAAAATAGCTCATCTCTAGTGGAAGCTCTGTCAGAATCAATAGTCAACAAACAAGCTAATCATAAAGTCGGACCTCTATCCGTAGATAACCACAGTCAACTTCTCTTGAAATTGGAAGTTGGAGTTCAAGACTATCTTCTCCTGAGCCAAAAGAATCTACGAGAAAAGTCAGGATCAACCAGGGGCCCACCCCTATTTAACCCGAAACAAGGGTCAAATTCAAGTATAATCTCTCTCCTCATTTAAGCATAATGTAGATATCTAATTAACCTTGCTTTAGTGTACATAAAAATTTATTTTTATTTAATGTACATATGTTTGATACTATAGCCATGCATGCAGATATGAATAAATTGTGAAAAATATTCGTTCTTAAGCATCTAGTAGGAAGACCGGTTGAACCGGGTAGATTGGGTGCCTAACACCTTCCCAACTCTATAACCTGACTCTTACCCTAAATCTCTGGACCAGACCAATTTCTGGGCTATTTTCTCAGGAATTGGGCCCACCCCTCAGGTCCTAGGCCCATAACCCTATGTGGCGACTCCACACCCTTTCTGTATGATCCAATCCTCCGCATTGGACCATCATCAAATCCCGTCTTTATGACAAACCTGGTACACCTGTGAAATAAGCCTCCACGTATTTTTGAGTGGTGATACGGTGATGTGGGGCCCACAGAAGCACACACGAAAGCACTCCCTACCTTTTCCACCAAAGGATATCAAGAGAGAGGAGAGAAGGCCAGAATCCCAGAGACCTTCCCCCTGACGGGGATATCTTTGATCCGAGGCCCGCTACCCTCACACATGGATATAATGAAAAATATGTTATTGCTCAAGTAACTAATCACCCCTCCCATTTCAGTACATCCCACCCCATTCCCTTATACTTTTCAAAAATCCTTGTGATCATAGAGGTTCTCAGACATACCTAATAATATTTGCAGATGGGCATATGCTATTATTCAAAAGGAAATTGTCTCCCACTCTAGGAAAATCATTTGTTGACAGGAAAAGTTGGGGAGGCCACAACAAAAGGGCTGCTTCAGGGGTTGATGGAAGCTCAGGTAAAATGTTAACATTTTTTGTTTCCTTTATTGGACTCAGTTTCTCTCATTCACATGGGTGAATAGAAACTAAGTCCGATAAAGGAAACAAAAAATGTTAACATTACAAGGGATTGATAAAATTTCTTAGTACACTGGTTCATTAAGGGAACAATTATAAACAAAGTAGGAGTGAAGAGAAGATACATTTTAATCATTTCAAAATATCTTAGGTCCCACGTCAAAAACACAATCAACACCTCCTATGTCTCCC
The DNA here is from genome assembly GCF_013358625.1 of Macadamia integrifolia. Classification (NCBI taxonomy): domain Eukaryota; kingdom Viridiplantae; phylum Streptophyta; class Magnoliopsida; order Proteales; family Proteaceae; genus Macadamia; species Macadamia integrifolia. The sequence continues at coordinate 457,955 of NW_024870482.1, forward strand.
CCCTGTTAGGAATGGACAAGAATCTTCCTACCAAAAGGATTGACCATTTAAAACTTAAATTAACAAGGTGAAATCATGATTACTTCAGCCCCATAATCACTAAACCTCCACGTAATCTTAGCCTTATCACCAAGTTATCTTCCTATTACGGTGGCCACCACCACAATCACCTCAATCTCAAGGTTTTCATAAAAGCCTAAGCTTTTCTCACATTTTTTTTTTTTTTTTAACAACGGATATCCAGGCCTTCGGATTGACTAGTCCTGTAAGCCCATACTGACCCCATAACTGCATGGACTGAGTCATACTAAGGTAGAATGAGAACCATTTGAATTTCACTAAAAACAATGAAGAGCACCAAACACCTAGGTGAAATGGCCATAACTTTCTAACCCAAGGCCAAATGAGTCCATCCAAGTTGCAGCTTCCTCATTTTTTTCAAGCTCTATCTCATGGAAGTAAGAAAAAATACTTTTGAGTGAGATAAAGCTATGCTTTTTGCAAGAGAATCTCCCCTCCCTTTGTTTTATCTTTGAATGACCTTGAATGCTTGAAAAGAGTTGTTCTTAGTCCATTATAGTAGGTAGAAGAGGTGGTTGAGTTGTGTTAATGGAGCATCGACTCCAAGCCAAGAGGGTTTGGTTGTTGGTGCTTTGAAGAGCAAGAAGACAAGAGGAGAGAGGGTGTGTGCACTTAGCTTGGCAATGAGCACTTAAAGAGTCAAGTTCACCTTGAGCTTGTCAGTGAAGGTTTTCAGTCATCCCAAGCAACCAGTTATGAGATTTTCTCACCCTAGATTAATGCAGGGCATTGATATAAGCCCCAATTTACTGTGTTCTTATATTGAGTGCTTAGTGGGTGATAAACACTAGGAGTGGATGCTCTTGTGCAGTGGGTGTTGCATATCATACCGGCATTGCGTGTGCCATCTAAGCTACGGCTTGAGAAAATTGGGTGTGGTGCTCTCAACTATAAGTCCAGTCAAAAGTGGTATATTGAGTAGGTACGAAACCTTTACAGGAACTACTCCATGGATGTAGACATATTGCCAAATCTCATAAAAATCCTATATTGTGGGTGTGCCCATTGTTTGCATCATATACATTGAAGTGCGTGAAATATGGAATGGGTGTACATACTTAGAAGTGCTTATAGAGACTATGCATACCCCTGTGTGTGAACAGAGACAGGTACATCAGGGTATGCCAAGTCAGACTTTGGGATAGGTTTTTGAGGATCAGAATCAAACTCACTGATTCACCCCCTCTCAGTGAATGCCGAGTTCCAACAAATATGCATTTTAAAAAATGGAAGGAAAGAAACCTTTTGTCTGGGGATCAAATAAATTTTATGCAGAGTTAGCCTTAGTTGTGGCTATATCACCACGTTGAATGATCTCTAGAATGATATGGTAATTCCATTCCACAAGCTTGTTCTTCTGATGAGATATGGTTCCTTTACTTGTGTTATAGCTCTCCTACTATCAATATAATGTGATAGGGTTCTCTACAAGCTTAGTTACTACTCCCAGGTCAGGTAAGACCTTCTTGAGCTAAACATCTTCCTTGGCTACTTCTCCTATTGCCATGTCACACCTCGTTCTCACAGAACTAGACCTATAACTGAGTTAACACCTGTTAACCCAAAACCTACCAAGATCATCTGATATAGTAACCACAGCACAACATACTCACAACTAAACAAATAAAATCATGTATTTCAGTGGAAGTCTTACATGTATATACCTGTAAATACCCTAATACTCTTGATACCCAAATTGTATTACATAATTCATTTACATATGGGCTCGTAAGCATGATATATACACAAGAAATACAATTTAAACATCTAGAGCACAAAAGAGGTAACATCACAAAATAATTGAAAAGAATCCCGGGTTGGTCTCAGTATTGTTGTCCTGTAACACAACTCTTGCACGGGCACTTGGCCCGTGTCCAAGATCTTTAGGGACCCATCAGTCCTCAGTTAGAAACTCCACAGTGGGTCCCGGCTCTAGCTCTTCGTCGGATAACCTGCAAGATCATCTAAAAAGTGGTGTACACGTGGGATGAGCTCACTAGTCCAGTAAGTGAAAAGAAAGACCAAGCAATCATTCACAATACAATGCACCTATATGTATGCAAGTCTATTTTTATTATCTTATACCACCTACACATCACATCTAAGTTATAAGTCATGTGCTACTTGCAACCATAGTGCGCGTATGCCCCGGGTACGAGCCACGAACCTTATCCCGTGATACGCCCATAGGGTAGTCAGGGAAGGTCAGTTGTGGGTACCAGAAAAGTAAATGGGTCTTACTCTGCATTAAAGTAAAATGAGTCTTACTCTACATAAAAGTAAAATGGGTTTTGCTCTACATAAAAGTAAAATGAGCATTACCTTACATTAAAGTAAAATGGGCCTTGCCCAGCATTAATCTAAAAGCAGTACAGTTGGCCCTTTCATTATATCACAAAAGTTACCGACCGTCCTAGTGATTGGCCTGACGTACTTCTAATCGCCACCATTGGTACACAACCTCAGGCCTTCCCCCAGTGATATACCTAACACCTAAACCCCTAATGGGAAGGGTCGTAGCACAGGGTTATCTCATTCCTAACCACATGCTCCTATATGAGATAGAATGACTGCATAGTGCCACTGCATCCCATTCCACGGGCCACCAGTGCATTTGTGTCTAAGCTGACTATGGCATCTAGTCTAGCAATGCATCATATTCAATAATTTAAAGTCATCCATATCATATCTCAAAGTAGGAATAAACATTTAACAATTAAAAATATCAGCATATCAAGTCATAAATGAATTTCATACTGCACACATCAATGCATGTAAATGGCATTCAAGGATGACTAGGCTACACACAATAATGAAATGATGACATGGCTAGTCTACGGCAATAATGGAATGATACAATAACACTCCAAAAATAAAGTCAATGTCCTCCTCCCACTTACCTAGTTGTGTACAATGATCACCCATGTACGAGGAAGATCTGACGTTCGACGACGTGAGTTTCTAATACAACCGATCATAAAAGAGGTTGAGCTTAGTATATCTCCACTTTAGGCTCATAAACAATGAGGTATGATGATCCTAATGTGTGTAAAATCATTAGAGAATGTTGCCCGTTAAATTTAGGCCTAATTGGAACCAAAAAAGTCAGATTGATGGGTCAATCGACGGGTAAGGCACCCACTAGTCTTTGCTCGCCGCTCGACCCAGAGCGTCTGCCTGGACCAACGGGCCAAGTGGGACGGACCAGGTGCCCACTGATCTTACTCGTCGGACGAGCTAGCAGCTCTGCCACGAGCAGCGGGCCATGTGCCCACCAGTCTTGCTTGCCAGTCAAGCCAGTAGCTCAACTAGGATAAGCGAGCTCTGGATTGGTGGGTCCGACCACTTCCAAGGCACCCACCACTCAGAATCGAGATTTTTGCTATTCATTTTCATTCTTCATCCCACCTTGGGGAAACCACAAGGGGTCGATTCGATCATATTTTCCTCACATCTAAGGTCTCATATTATGATTCTAACCTAGATCTAGGGTCGATTCTAAGTCTCAAGCATGGATCTTACCTCTTTTCTCAAGAACACTTCAAAAACCCCAAATCTTCTCTTTAGCTCAAGAGATTAACAAATATTTTTCAAATCTTGCAATTTCTTCCTTTAAATCCTTCATAAACAACATGTAGGTCATTTATTAAACCTTAGATTCACATTCTCAAGAGATATTAACAAGATCTAAAGGATTCCTACCCATATCGAAGGGGTTTCACTTAGGGTTTCTTAGGGGTTTAAAAAATATAGACTTTACTCACCTCAAATCGTAGATCTCGAGATGAGGATCACTAATCCAATGTCGAAATCGAAAGATTCAACCCCGACGTTACACAACGAGCATTTTCTTTCCCTTTTTCTTTTTCCTTCCCTTCTCTTTCTTCTTTTTCTCTCTCTTCTTTACTTTTCTCACCCATTGTGTAAAACAATAAATGAGGGAAAGAAAGGTAACAAATGCTATTTATACATGGGTCAAAATATCTAGTGAGTAGAGTGGTAGATCTCACTGGTGGGTCTGACCCACCCATGACCACCCACTAATCGGCCAAAACTTAGCCAAAACATTGGGATTTTCGATGAAGCTTAGCCCCGACACGTATTTCACTCTCGATAATTGATTAACATGTGTACTTAACATAAAATATGGCCACGTACCTTTATTGTGTGTATATAGCCCGGTGATACGTGCAAGTGCACAACTTGGGCACATGGACTTCACTAGGCACCGAATCCAACTCATCTAGCCATCACTGACTCCAACTCATCTAGCCATTCTGAGTTCAGAGTCACCCTTGCCATCATGTTCCATATGGAATTCACCTCGGTTAGCTTGGGTTCAAGTCCTGTAAGACCAAACCGGACCAACCGAAAAAATTAGATCGGGTTTAGAGAGTAGGGTATCACATGCCATGTACTCAACTTCAATTGTGGAGTTAGCAATTAACTTCTATTAATGCTCTTCCAAATAATAGCCCCGCCACTTGTAACAAAGACTGTCCCGAAGATGAAATTTTTAGTCATTTTGTCAATTTGGAAATCTAAGTATTTATAACCCATAACTAACAATTGGTCAAAGCCATAGACCAGGAAATAATTCTTGGTCCTCTTTAAGTAACTTGAGGATACACTTGATAACAGTCTAATGTTCTTGTCCAAGGTTGAATTGTTACCAGCCAACAATCTTTACTATTTGAAAATTATCTACCTTGGTATATATCATGGCATTTATGAGATTCTATTGCCAAAGCAGAAGAAATTTTCTTCAATGCCTCAATGTCCCTCATTGTCCTTAACAATCTCATGTCATTGTGACTTGAGAGTGATTTCATGCCTGAAAGGAATACTTCTTTTTTTGGAATCTAGCATGCCAAACTCACCAATATTTTGTCTATGTAAATAGATTGTGACAAGCCCAACATCACTTTTTTTTTTTTTTCCTGATCTCTCATAGGTTTTAGCCCTAAGATGTTGTCACCAATACAAATGCAACATGTTCATATAATTCCCGATAAGCAATATATCATCCACATATAACACCAAAAAATAAACTCATTTCCATTAACCTTATATAAATGTATGGTTCGTCAATGTTTTATTCAAACCCAAATGATTTGACAACATGATCAAAATGGATGTTCCAACTCCTGAAAGCTTTTTTGAGACTACAGATAGATCCCAAGATCTTGCACACTTTAGTTTCTCCCTGGAAAGAGAACACCTATGGATGACAATTCTATTAGATTGGGAAGGAACCCAAAGTGGACCATGGGTGGAGTTACAATGATTCTTCCAACAGAAGGCAGGGGAGGATGGAAGAAAGAGAGTGTTAGCGAAAAGATTAGAAAACTTATATAAAAGGGCGTAGACTAACTATCCGATTTCTAATATAATATTACTTTAGGAAAGCATTTCTTCACCCGCAGAATCCCTACACTCATCACTATGGTCTCACCTTGCCAGTTATTGTTGAAGTCTTCAAAGGGAAAAAAAACATTGTTAAGCTGCGTAGCATACACTAGTCCCTTCATGTATCTATCTCTCTCATTTCTCTTATGTAATGACATACTTGCTCCTGTTGTGGGAGGAGAGAGATAGAAACAGGTATGTGCTAGTGTATGCTATGCAAGCGGATAGGGAATTCAATTCAGTTACAAAATACTCTTTTCACTATTGGAAGCAGTTTTTCTTCAGCCAACCCTTAACAGAGGAGTTCGGATGGTGTGTATAGGGTATCGGAGAACAATCAAGGGATATTATTGACTTCATACTATATGTGGTAGAACATTTATGACTATATGGATGCACTTTCTCTTTACCAATGGTGCGATAAAGCTTTTTCCTTCTCTATTTTGAGATCTCATCCGAATATCACAACCCATGAATGAAGAGATTCTTTCCTTAGCCTGGAGGATGAAGGAAAATTTGTTTGCAAATAAGAAAGGTTCAACAAACACATTGGCAACTTTTGAATGTTAAGAAGCCCTAGACTTCACATCCCATTTATAAGCAATATAAATCCGATCTCTAGCCATCTTCATAAATCTACATACTCAAAACCATCTACTAAGTTACATATGTCAAATAATGAATGTAAAAGTTCCCACAACCAAGTCTTATTCTTTCTTAGCACCCAATCTACCACCTCTCAACAATCAATCTAGATTGTTATGTGCGTTCATCCTTGTTCTTTTGCTCCTTACAACCCCTAATAAACCCCTTGAACCTCTGACTCTTGCGAATTCTCTACAAAACCATAATTGCGTTACACTATAATACAACAAGTGTTATTTAGAAGTATTGACAACCATCCAACATTTCCATTGGACCTATTATAACTGCCATCATTAACAATAAGATGTGGAATCCCCTATAATATTTTGTGGTATTCATATGCTTATTAAACATCCATTGGTCAACCCAAGGGGCTAGCGCAGTTGGTGAGCAATGAACTTGGTACGAGCAGTAAATTCAGACGTCCTAAGTTCGACTCCCACTAGGTACACCTTGGGCCACTCACACGGGGTGTTTAGTGCTCTTTATTGCTTTCAGTAAAAGCCTGCTTAGAGAGAAAATATTTGCTTCTCATGCTAACTCAAACATATCCGACTCCTTTCCTGAGCGTTGATCACCCAAGTCGGCCCATAGTTACAATGGACGATCGACATATTTTCAAGCGCCGATCTAATGATTCTGGGCATAACACCTTTGTTCTAGTGGATAAAAGCATAATCGTTAGATCAACGCTTGGACACATGTCGATCACCCAGGTAGCCATGGGCGCGACCTGGGATTAGCCATAGTTGAATAAGAAAGTGAGAAATAGCTTAGTTTAATCTGGACCAATCTCTACAACAACTCTTCTTTCATAGTTTTAGAAAAAAGCCTTGAGAGTCGATATTCCGTGTTGGGTCAATAGATATATGCTTAACACAAATTCTTTGGTAGATTGTGCTATTGCTTTAAAGAAAGAATTCAATCAACGCTAAGGAGAAGATCCCGATCAAATTCAAACTGAGTCACAGAGGAAGGGATTAAATAGATCCATACAACTTTTTTTTGCTTTTTGTTTTTCTCGTAAAATAGATCATAAAACTTAAGGCAGTCGGAAGTTCTGATTTTAGACCTAAAGCCAAGGGATGAAGAGTAAAATCCGTAGCCCAGAGGGATATCTTTGTGATTCTATAAATTAACAAGGACTTAATTGAGATATTATAAAACTTTGCCGCTCTCTGCCCCTCGCTCACCTGCTTATAAAATCCCAACTTTATTTTGTTGCCCTGCCTAGTCTCAACTACCGACTGCTGACTATTGATATGCAGAATGCTCGTCTCCTTCTCCTCTATATAATAACAAAGTGAGGAGAGAGACGGAGAGGATCTGAGATTAACGATTCCTTATTCGCTTTCTGCTTCTGTTTATATTTTATTTATTTATTTATTTTTGGTGGGATTTCTGCTTCTATTTATTACTTCACTGTAGTGTTTGCTGAACAAAAGTCTTCGTTTTGCCTGGTTCTAGTTTGTTGGATCTTCTGATTTCTCCGTCTACACAAGTGGGTGGATCATTGATCATAGCTAGAAGCTAGTTCTTGAAAGCCCTTCAGGACGATCCTGGAATTGCAGGTCTTTTCTTCAGAAATTCGATCAAATATTTGTTGATTGAGTATTCATCAACAAGATGATCTGCTCAGTCAAGCAATCCACAGCTGCTCTTGGCGTTCCCGATCTCTTACGGCTACGGCCTAAGCCATCGGGACTGCATCCACAATACTGTTCGCTTCCCTCTCTGTCAGCGCCAAGAGGGTCCAACTCCATTGTTGCTGGTGCTGCTCTGAAACCCCTCTATATTTCATCAGTCAAAGCTTTTGGATCTTCGGAGACTGTTAGACCTCGCAAGCCTATTTTTGAGTGCAAAGCTTCTGATCAATCGCAACCACTAGATGCCAATGTTGAAGTACCTGACAAGAAGGCACCAGGAGCCGCTGCTCAGAAGCTAAAAATCAGCATCTATTTTGCGACTTGGTGGGCTTTGAACGTTGTCTTCAACATATACAACAAGAAGGTCCTCAACGCGTACCCATTCCCATGGCTCACCTCTACACTATCTCTCGCAGCGGGATCGTTGATTATGTTGGTCTCCTGGGCTTTGCGGATTGCTGAAGCCCCCAAAACTGACTTGGAATTCTGGAAAACTCTCTTTCCGGTAAGGAGAAAAAGGGTTGTTTTGGTCTCCTGGTTTCAGATTCTTTTGATTTGTTTTTAATGTTCTTCGCTGGTTTGTGCCCTGTAGGTTGCGGTGGCACATACCATCGGACATGTAGCTGCTACTGTGAGCATGTCAAAGGTTGCGGTTTCGTTCACTCACATCATCAAGAGCGGTGAACCTGCTTTCAGCGTCTTGGTTTCGAGGTTTATCTTGGGTGAAACTTTTCCAGTGCCCGTGTATCTGTCACTTCTGCCAATTATTGGTGGTTGCGCTCTTGCGGCTGTCACCGAGCTTAATTTCAACATGATAGGTGAGAAGATTGTATTTTTTCTTCAAAGAACTGGAATTTTCCTTCAACTCCCTCTTCCTTTGGAAGTTCTTGCTCTTCTAAGTTCTGAATAAAGTCTATCTCAAATCTTATTGTTAGGGTTTATGGGGGCTATGATATCAAATTTGGCGTTCGTGTTCAGAAACATATTCTCCAAGAAAGGAATGAAGGGCAATTCTGTCAGTGGCATGAACTACTACGCTTGTTTGTCCATTATGTCTCTGGTGCTTCTCACACCCTTCGCGATTGCGGTGGAGGGTCCGCAGCTCTGGGTAACTGGCTGGCAACAATCGGTCTCAACGATTGGACCCCAGTTGATTTGGTAATCGCGAGAGCTTCCAACCCCTCTTTGTTTGTACTGTATATCTGTACTGCTGCTTTGTCTGTGTATGCTTAATTGTCTGTTTGATATGATTATCAGTTGGTTTTCCTTCGTCTTGATACTAATTGATTTATGTTGAACCACTTTTGTCCTCCAGAAAAAATCTCCAGTTTCAAATCTAGTGATCTTCTAAATTTGTGGTAGCAGTAGGACTTATAGTAGTGCAATGTTATCAGGGGAAGACCAATTTTACCTATTGAATGAATTTTCGGCATTGCTCGGGAGTATTTTAGAGAACCCTAGTCTTACAAAATTGAGTTTTGATGTTGAATGTTTTGAATGTGCACATGATGAGAGTAACCTATCCCTCTTCGAGCTCAGAGACATCAGATGGGTGATTATAATCATTTACTCACTGCCATTGTTCAAATTTGTTAAAAGTTATCTAATGTAGGATTAATGGGGTTTTTTGTGCTTCTTTAGAACCACTCTAGGTTTTTGTACCTTGGAACTTCAGGGAACACTAATCTAAATAATTCTGGCTTCCAACTTTTGAAGTTTTGGTGAAAATGTCTTTGAGTGTAAATATTCATATTGCCTGAATTGTTGTCACTCTTTCTATTTAATTCACTGAATTTTTTTAGGTACTCTGCGTTGCCTCTCAATTTGCTCATTTTGTCAACTTTATGTTCTACAAATGTCAATTCATAACCTGCCTTCTTTAGACCAATTGTGAATAATTATGCAGCAATGGTGGTCTCATTCGTAATAGAGTGTGTTTAATTCAATCTGTTATCCTCATATTCATTCTTTGTTCTTAGTTGTTAATTTCAAACCTTGAAATTTCTTTCTCCCTCAGCATATTACTAAAGAGAATGATTTTTTTGTGGTTGTGTGGCTCTGAATTTTTCACGATAGGTGGGTGGCGGCACAAAGTGTGTTCTATCACTTGTACAACCAGGTTTCATACATGTCCCTGGATGAGATCTCACCCTTGACGTTTAGCATTGGAAACACCATGAAGCGAATTTCCGTCATTGTCTCCTCTATCATCATCTTCCGTACGCCTATCCAACCAGTCAATGCCCTCGGAGCTGCCATCGCAGTCTTTGGAACCTTCCTCTATTCCCAGGTGAATTAGCATTCAATTATTGATGAATTGATTATGACTGGCAAAAAAGTTCTTAACAATTTTATTGTTCAATTGGACTAGCATGCCATTGGCAAAGAAAAGGACAAAATGCCCTTTACTTTTTCAAATTGAATTGTCTTACTAGATAAGTGGACAAATAATATTTGTTTGCATCCTTTGATGCTACTATGTGAGTATGTGGTATAAAAGATATTTCAAGAGAAAATGCCACAACCTTTCTAGTGAACCCTGCTCCATTGAGGCTAGGGAAACATTATAAAAAATACACTGGTTCAATTGATGCATTTATTGAGGCTAGGATCAGCTTTGCCCATTCCATTCACCATTGGAATGCAATGAACATCAAAGCATACTTTTCTTAAATCTCCCCCTCACCCTCTTCATGTAGATGACTAATGATGTAGTGAGTTCAAAAGATAGATGAAGCTACACGAAGGCATGATATATGTTGCTTGTTGATATTTATGTTATTTTGTATTTGTGCAGGCTAAACAGTAGGATAACGGGAGCAAGAAACTTAGCTCGTTTCCTTAATTCTGCGTGAAGGAGAAAGATGGTCTTGGAGAGATTTCTAAAGCTGTTGATAGTAGTTATTTGATGCCCAATAATATTGGGATTTTGGTCGGTTGGCCAACGGAGTTTCTTCTTGTAGATAAAATAAGAAAGATTAAAAAGTAATTGTATTACTAAACAGGGGAATAGATAGGTAGTTATTCTCTTCTTTCTTCTTTTTCCTTTTCTGGTGAGTGGGATTTTGGAACAAAACTATTTGTTCAGTGAAATATGAATAAGCTCCAGAGATGTGCCCTTTTGAGGGAATTAATAATGTCATGTTTTGGTGATTCATTCACATTCAAATTATCTGTATCTATTTTCAGTTTTTGGTGATTGATAATTATTTCTATGGGAATATATGACCCAATGGTATGTTAACTGGTAGGTTCCTTTCATGTCTGGTCTCCTATGTCTATACCAGTTTAATTGGGAGGATTTATCAGTTTCTTCCTGGCTGGTATTTCTGGTTTTTTGAGAGGCTTGTCTATGTAATACTGTGAAACTTGTTTGGTTGATCCCTGAGAATTATTTCTAGTATATAATCACCTAAGGCCCTCTTTGTATCATTTTTCTTTTTTATTTTTACTTATTTAACAAAAATCATTAATGAGAACCATTTTTTGTCAAAACATAAAAATAGTTTGGTAACTAGTTGGAAAAAATGGTTTCTTGTAAGAAATAGTTTGGTACCTCTATATGCAAAATGATTTTTTGAAGAAATGGATGAAGAGATTCTCTGCACTCATCTTTTTAATAACTGTCTTTCTCCACTTTGGATTGAAGAAGAGGGGGCATGGGGCTTGGATTTCTAATTACAAAGCAAATGACTAATTTACCCTTCCATATTGAGACTTTAAGTACGTGCTCATTAAAGTTCAATGCAAAAATAACTGAAAATCAATTTTGGCCAAAACACATAAATGACTCTTGATCTCTTTTTGATTTTTGTGTTTTATCAATTTTTTTTTAAATATAAACAAGCTCCATAAATGATACCAAATGTAGCAAAAACTATTTTTGTAAACAAAAATCAAAAAGAAAAATGATACCAAAGAGGGCCTAAGTGTTTAGGTATTTAGCATCAAGCCTCTGAACTGTTTACCCCTCTCAACCGTCCCACATGGGCAGTTCAGTTATGAAGTTGACTAATTCATAATGTGGGTTCTTAGAAGTTTAGGGGATCCAGCTTCTCTCTTGAGTGCCCATTGCCCAGCTTTTGCCCATAGCTACCTAGGCGAATGCCACGTGTCCACGCTTAATTTGGTAAATTGATTCAGTTGGTGACGGTTGAACCAACTCTAAGATCTAGTGAGAGGGGTTGACAATGCCAAGTCAATGGGGCCGAGAGAGGGAAAGTTGATATCATACAATGAAACCTGCATAGTTACTAAGAAGAGAAGATTTCCAGAATTCCAATGATTGTACCAATATCGATTTAGGTCACGATCGGTTGGATGAATTTAAAAAAGTATTTAAACCATTTTAAACAACTACCTAGCGTAGTTCGTGAGCTGTGGTGTGCAAAAATCCCATGTTCACTAGGAGGTCTGAAGTTCGAGTTTCCTAGTTGTTACCTACTTCCCTCCCCAACCTAAAAATAAAAAGAAACCATTTTACTCTTATACATTACCAACAGATAAGTATCTGATCAGGGGATAAGATTCCTCTCCATAGGTCCCATGGACCATAGAGTGATCTCACGGATCTTGACAGATACCAATCAGATCCAGGAGATCCTAACCGATTCAATCTGAATTTAAAAAATAATGCCGGAGAGTGCCATTATCCAACACATACTGAAAATGACTCACGAGTCACTATACAGGCAGGATCGTGGTCATACATCACTGGGACAGCGTTTAAGTTTTTAGCCCTAGGATCTGCATAATTTTGAATCTGCCAATCATCAATACCAGTAGGCAGTAGTGATATACAAACCCAATAAAAGTCTGTGGTCCTTCCGTTAGGTTTTGTTTGGTTGCATGGAAATTTGAAGCGAAGAGAAAGTGAAATTTTTTAAATCTAAATGAAAACTTCAGTAATTATTGCATGTTGTATAAACTACTTAAATTTCTTATCCTATTTATTAATGATTTCTTTGGTAATTTTTATTTTACTTTTCAAATCTAAAGAATTTAGATGTGAAGTAAAATAAAATTTAATAATAAAATAAAAAATGATTTCTAATTAATAACATAATCATGTGAGATAATGATTGCAAAAGTTTATTTACTGGGTTTGAAAATTTCCCTTCCTTTTCTTTCCCTTCAATTTCACATACAATAAAACAGAGCTATAGGAAAAGGGACTTAGAAATGGTTTAGAAAGATAATTGCTGCAACCAGTAAGAAAATATCAGGGCTCTGCAAGACATGGATCTAGCTCAAATTGGTCTGAGAGAACCAGTACAATTCAAAACAGTAGCGGCAAAACACTATTTGAGACCTCAGAATTCCCCAATTCCATTCCTCGATGAAGTTCTGTAAACTTAAATACTGATTTTGGTTGGGCGCATAGCGAAAACTAGAGTGCTAGGGTATCCAGCGCCCATTGAGATCCTAATGGAGATTTTTTTTTTGGTGTGTGTGGAAGGAAGGGGGGATGCTTCCTATTCAGCAGCCCCTATGTCCAAACACGAGATGGAAACCAAATCCATTGTAATGCTACACGCCTTGTATCGCAGATCCAAGGACTTGGAGCACCTTGGGCTACGTCTCCAAGGCTTGGGCTGCATGTGGGAGGGCTTCCAGCCCTTGGATATGTGCTATATGCCCTATAGCCTAGTCTAGTGGTGATAACTTCGGTTTGAAGAGCTAGTGCCCAAGAGAGGAGGTTGTATGATCGAACCCTATTGTATTTAACTGTGTGTGTAAAAGTAGGTGATCATTGGCTCTACTAGCGAGTAACTGGCCATTGGCCAGCAGTGCTCAACCCAACTCCTATTTATGCCTATGTGCTAAGAAGCATTCTTTTTCCATTTTCTTTCCCTCATACCGCATCAGCAAGATATGTCTGCATAAATCAAAACTCAAGAAGCTGAGGGATTTTGGGCATGGTAACATCAGTTGAATCCACTTGACATCCATTTGTTTCAATGTGAAACGGCAGAGAAGGAAATCTTCCTGTAAAATACGATTTTCAGTTATTTGTTTAGATGCAGATACAAAAATGACATTGACAAATAAGAAAATTTTATACTTATACTATATCATTTAGGGTCTGTTAAGTTTGTCTCGAATTCTTGACCCGTTTTGAAGATTGACCCGATCCGACATATTTTGGTGGCGACCCGAATGGGAATTTTTCTGAGATCTGTGATGGAAGCAGAGGGTATGGTTCGACCGGATCGACCGCGACCCGATGGGTCGAACCGCTATTTGGTGTATATATATATATATATAATGTACTGTTGCTTGTTGAGAGTCATTGTATTCTAAGGTTTTCACGAAGCTAGGGTTTCAGGGCGAGTTCTTCCTCGCCGCTGCTAGGGTGTAATCCTTCTTCTGCATAGTGAATCATCTTCTTCTTCGCCCGAGGACGTAGCACACCACCCTGGTGTGTGAACCTCGTTAAATCTCTGTGTCGTACGGATCTATTGTCTCTCTTTATCTCTGTGTCGTACGGATCTATTGTCTCTCTTTATTCGTGTTTCTTGGACTTCTTCTTCGCCCGAGGACGTAGCACACCACCCTGGTGTGTGAACCTCGTTAAATCTCTGTGTCGTACGGATCTATTGTCTCTCTTTATTCGTGTTTCTTGGAGTTTGATCTAACAGGGTCCATTTGGTTGCAAAGAGAATTAAAGTAAAACGAAAGGAAGTGAATTTTCAAACTAAAAAAAAAAAAAATTGTAATCATTACCCCCTATGACTATCACTAACTCCGAATCATTCCATATCACTTTCCTTTTCATCTAAAACTCCTTGGTATAAAATGCAAAATACAAATTATATGTCAAAAGCACCATTATTAAATACAATAAAAAATTTAAATAGTTTATACAATTACATGGTATCATATGGAATAATGATTACAAAATTTATTTTTTAAGTTTAAAAATTTCATTTCCCTTGTCTTTAAATTTTCCTTGCAATTGAAGATGGAAAATTTCACAATGAAAAAAAACAAGGCTTTGGGGTGGTATACTTGGGATTGAAGTAGAGTAAGTGATCACTTGAATGGACAAAAGAGGATATTGCAAAGCGATCATGGGGTGATTGGGTTTCCTGTTTTGCTTGAGTATCAATAAATCTGGGGATGTACCTAAAGAAACCCAGAAACCCACAGATCTCCGACTACACTTTGTAATAATGAGCAGAACCTCAGAGTGTGGTTATATAAATAGATATGAAGCTCTGAACCTCTCCGGTTTCTTCCTCTGACGGGTGGCAAAATGAGCAACTGTTTCCTAGAAATCAATTATTGGAGGGAAATAAATTCATGAACTATAATTTGAGAATTAAAACAATGTAAAATCCATGAGCTATAATTTTGGCAGTCTGGATTGCATCAGCCTTCCATGTTGCAGAAAAAAAACCATGATAGAGGCATACAAGGCTCAGCCGCCATGGACTTTGGACATGTTCAACCCTCCAGATAAACTTATACGCTGCCGAAAAACCGTAATAGAAGCATATCAGGCTCAGCCCCCATGGACTTTAGACATGTTCAACCCTCCTGATAAACTTATACACAGGTTACAATTCTATGTATTCATTATCACTTCTAGAAAAAAAAAAAAGGCAGATATATGGCAGTATAGATATTAGACCCTGTGGCAGCTAAAAACAGAATTACAAATCATAGAGTTGGAGAAATGTTTGACAGGATTCTACATATAACCCCCAAGGAAAAAAAAATGATGAAAGAAGTAAACCAAATTTTGATCAAAGTGGACAAGAAGCGAATAGTGACAAAATCTCTAGACCTGCAAATGTTTAATGGCTGTTTCAACGTCCTTATCACCTCTACCACTACAGTTCAACACCACCTTCGTCCCATTTGGCAGCATGGGGCATAGTTTCTCCAGATAAGCCAATGCATGAGATGTCTCCAAAGCTGGTATTATGCCTTCTAGTCGAGATAATCTCTTGAAAGCTGCAATTGTGCAACAAAGCCAAACAAATAAGAAAAAGCCCAAGATAATAACTATCTTTACTGACAAACCACCAACTCTATTTACACTCATGCACAGAGTCTAAAATCAAAGCCCAACGTGACAGGAAATTAATGTAATACTGTAATTGAATAATAAAAACAGTGCCAAGAACAGGGTCAAAATACAGAAAATATATTCCCAGATTTAGAAGAAATCACGTAGACAAAAATCAGATGGTTAGAATGATTCAAAACTCAGATCAAGTTTTCCTATTCAGAGTATAGAATAGTTTCTGAAAATTTCAGATTGATTTAAATGATGGATTAGCAGTTATGCAGCAATCCTAGTGATACTTGGGTAAGGGTATGACAGTAAATTCACAAGTCCGATCTTTAAACAAACAGTAGCATTGTATCAATCGATCGGAACTGAAGTTAAGAATTAAATCTCAGCAGCATACCAGAACAATAAATCGATACAATAACCAGAATTACACAAAAATCAAATCTGGATATAAAGGGCAGAATTGGAATAATGAAATAACTCCAGATCATCAGGTATGATCAAGGAGAATTTTTTATCAAGTTCTTCCTTTATGTTTTAGAACAACAACAACAACAACAACAAACTCAGCCTCATCCCAACTTAATGGAGTGGTTTCAGAGCAAGTTTTTTTGCTGCTGTTTGGGTGTAACCTCTCTTCTACATAGTGAAACATCTTCTTCACTCAAGGACGTAGCACACCACATTGGTGTGTGAACCTCGTTAAATCTCTGTGTGTTGTGCGGATCTGTGTTTGTTTATTTTCGTATTTGTTGGTGTTTGCTATAACACAAAATCATACTTGGGACAAAACCGAGACTGTGCATGTCATTCTTCACGACTTCGCCTATGATAATTTTAGGCCTGCCCATTGCTCTTTTAGCTCCTCCAACTATATATGATCACTCCCCCTTACTACGACGTCCTCGGGCCTCCTCTAAACATGGCCATACTACCTCAGGCGAATTTCACGAATCTTGTTGTTGATCGGGGCAACTCCCAAATCAGCTCAAATATGGTCATTCCTTACTTTATCCTTCATAGTTTTGCCGCACATCCATCTCAACATCCTCATCTCAGCTATACTTAGCTTCTCTATATGACACATCTTAACTGCCTAACATTCCGCCCCATATATCATGGTTGGGCGAACAACAATCCTATAGAATTTTCTTTAGGCTTTAAAGGGATACGCCAATCACATAACACTCCAAAAGCACCTCTCCACTTCATCCATCCCACTTTAATTCTTTGGTAAATATCATCCTCTATTTCACCACTTTTACTTATTGTTGAGCCCAAATATCTAAAATAGTTACTTTATGAAATCTTTGTCTCCTCAATTTTCACTGTTTCATTATCCATTGTAGGGTGGCTGAAATTACACATCATATACTCCGTTTTCGATCTACTAATCTTAAATCTTATTGCTCTCTTTTTTTCTTTTGTAAAGACGGAAAAAGATATACTATTTTCTCTCCTATTTAGTACGCGATAAACCTCTAGTTTCCAAGTTTGATCTCTATAACTCCAAGTTAGTGTTGATCCCTGCTTTAGTCTCATCAACTAAAATGATGTCATCGGTGAAGAGCATACACTAGGGGACCTCGTTTATAATGCTCTTGGATAACTCATCCATGATAAGCTAAAATAGATAGGGGCTAAGGCTGATCCTTGATGTAGCCCAATCATAATTGGGAATTCCTTGCCTTGACCTCCAATAGATCTCACGCTAGTCACTATACCCTCATACATGTCCTTAATTATCTCCATATACATACTCGACACCTTTCTTTACTAGCACATGCCAAATTAGATCTATAGGAACTCTGTCATATGCTTTTTTTATGTCAATAAAGACCATGTAGAGATCTTTATTGGGTGCTCTATAACTTTCCACGAGCCTCCTCAATAGGTAGGTAGCATCCGTCGTGGATCTACCTAGCATAATCCAAATTGGTTCTCCGAGATCTTAGTTTCTATTCTCAAGCGGGCTTCAATAACCTTGTCCCATAGTTTGATGGCCAAATTTACTAAAGTGTAATTCAAGTAAAAAAAAAACCCTTACATATGAATTCTAGATCATAATAGAAATTACAGATTATTCAGAGCACTTACTTGGTTAATGGAGGAGAAGGCGGAGGAATAATAATAATAACAATAACCCCTGGACACACCGCAAGGTTGTTGAATGGATTAAACACCAACTAACCTTGATCAAACACAAGGTTCCTTGACCGAACACAAGGGATTCTTCACACAAGAAGGAGAGCAACAAAGATAGCTTTTCATTAATCACAATTCTCGTACAATGGTAGGGCTCATTACAAACTTATATAAAAGACTCAAAAACAGACTTCAACACTAGAAGGGAAAAGCTTAACCCAATCCTTAACTAATAAAATAACCTAAATTGATTAAAAAACTGATTCGATACAAGATTGGACTTATAGAATCCTAATCCAGCCTAACAAAACTCCTTACAACAATTAAAATAAAGAAATACAGCATAGTCGTCAAGGCGTCGCCTAGGCGTCCAAGCTAACCACCTTGGTTACCTAGGCGTCGCCTTGTGGACACCTTGAGTCAGTCCAAGGTGGTCACCTTTTGTCACTTTGTAATATATATATATATATATATTTACATTTTCCACTTTTTAGCCCTAATTCTATTTTCTATATTGATTGGCTGGTGTATCTTAATTCTATACATGCACATACATGTTAACAAGCCTATAAAAGAAAATAACTATTCAACTTCAATAAAAGCCTCGATATATTCCTAGCTCTTTTTTTTTTTGGGGGGGGGGGGGGAACGAGATAGTAGAGATTAAACCACTATCTCTGACAACTTTCTTCCATTGATTCCTGCTCGGTGATTCTGGTTGGCAAGCAAGGTTTAAGATCTTGATCTCGCCCCTAATCTCGCTAAGCTAAAAAAGAGAGATCTGGCGAGACCTCGCCGAGATCTTGTATTTTTCCCGGTCGACTCGGTGGTTGGTCTCGGTGGCCATATGATCTTTGTAGCCTCTGAACGTTGCCATTTACCCTATTTTAGGCCTTCTAAACATAGTGGATTCATCAGTTTTTTAAAAACCAAACTGTAGACACCCAATTTTGTCACCCTTCCCCAACAATGACGATACACAGATCTTGGTTGCGACTTCTCATTTCTAGTTGACAGAGATGCAGATGACTGAGATTCCCTTACCCAACCAATCCCTGCTTACCCAAACAAAATTCCAGAACCATATGCGGGAGAGAAAAGGTCCAAATTTTGACTTTTCATATACGGAGGAATCCGGTCCAATGTGACCGTACAGATGGATAGTGCTCCGAATTACGATTCCAACGATATATGGTGCGTCAAAATCGGATCAGCGGATCTCCCACAATCATTCCCGAAATTTGTCCCCCATATACGTACCCAGCAGTCCACCTGCAACCATCCACTTGTGACAGCCACCCACCTGCGGCCCTGTACAGAGCCGTAAGGCCCTATCTAGGGCCATACCCCCTGTTTTGTGCCCTTCGCGCCCCCGACAGCTACTAAACACCTTTGTCTGCTGCTTGGTGCTCGTTAACTGTCCTGCACTCCCACATTTGCCCAGAACATCCCACCGGCGATCGGAATTTTCTGTTAAAAATTAGATTTTGGGAAAAGACCCCCCCTTTACCCACTTGTGCGCTCCACACACTCGTGCTACTATACCAAATATATTTTCACCTTTTTGGGTGAGGAGAAGTTTCCCTTTACCTCTTTAAAAAAAAAATCTTTTCACCTTTTTGGGTGAAGAGAAGTTTCCCTTCACCTCTTTAAAAAAAAATATCTTTTCACCTTTTTTTGACAACAAAAATAACTTTTCACCTTTTTGGGTGAAGAGAAACTTCCCTTTACCCCTTTGGCCCAAAATATCTTCACCTTTTTGGGTGAAGAGAAATTTCCCTTCACCCCTTTGGCCCCCAAAAACACTCTAAATACCCCTTCCTTTGAAAAAGAACCCACTTACCATTTTCTAGTCTCTTTGCGAAGACACTTTCTCTCTCCTAAATCCCCTCCTCCTATGAGGTGTTTCTAGTCTTCAAGAGATCTTCGTCAAGATTCGAAGTGTTCTTTGGATCTTTGAAGTATTCTTTGGGCCTTCGAAGCACTTCAATCATCTTTTCCAAAAATATTTTTTTTTTTCAAAAATCCCAACCGAACCCCTACCGAAGTGCCAACCTGACTTTTCCCGGAAGTAGCCTATCCCTAGCGGAAGCTTTGCCGAAGTTCCGACCGGACTTTTCCCGGAAGTAGCCTATCCCTAGCGCAAGCTCTACCGAAGTTCCAACCCGACTTTTCCCGGAAGTAGCCTATCCCCAGCAGAAGCACTACCGGAATCAACAACCCAAAAGTAACCAACTCTAAGCCGGACCTCTGTCCGCACACTACCACAATCAGCATCTCTCAAAACAGGAAGTTGGAGGTCAAGACCATCTTTCCCTGAGCCGGGAGAATCTACAAGAAAGTCCGAGCCAACCAGGGGCCCACCCCTCTTGACCCAAAATAGGGGTCAAATCCAGGTACAATCTCTCCTCATTTAGCGCAATATAGATATTTAATTAATTTCGTTTTAGTGTACATAAATAGTTAATTTTATTTAATGTACATATGTTTGATAATTTAGCCATCCATGCGGAATAAAAATAATTGTGGAAAATGTTCGTTCTTAAGAATTTAGTAGGAAGACCGGTTGAACTAAGTAGATTGGGTGCCTAAAACCTTCCCAATTCTACAACTTGACTCTTTCCCCGAATCTCTGGACCAGATGGACTTTCGGGCCCTTTTCTCCGGAATTGAGCCCATCCCTGGGTTTTGGCCCATAAACCTAGGTGGCGGCGACTCTAACCCTTTTTTTTTTTTGCATGATCCCAATCCCTTGTATTGGACCATCATCAAGCCCTGTCTTTATGACGAACCCAACACACCTGCGAAATAGGCATCCACATATTTTCGAGTGGCGATACGACGGTGTGAGGCCCGCAGAAGCACACACAACCAACACTTTCCTTATCCTTTAAATGCAAGAAGGGCCCGAACGGAAACCTTCCCCCGACGAGGAGAGAGTGATCAATTCACTGGCCGATACCCTCACAGTGGCGACTCTGCTAGGGAATTGTCAAGCTTCCGATACTAGATGCTACCTCTAAATGCAAGAACATTTTCCACCACATCTGTTTGAAAACATGTTTGGCTAACCCCATGTTTGCAATTGTATTCGCTAACCGCATCATGCATCGTGCTCGAAGTGAAATCATTTAACGAGGGACTCCTTGTCATGCCCGCACCCTCGGGGAGGTTCGTGCACTTTATGAGAGCACTCTGAGAGCAAATGGTAGCCATTTCATGTACAAGGGTGTGGGATATTGTTAAACGGCGAGGATGTTCGTAATTGTGCCAGCACCCTCGGGGAGGTTCGTGCACTTTATGACATTCTGAGATCGAATAATGATATTCCCACACCACACTTTTGCACACAATCACTCACGATTCCACCACCCCGTGGCCAGTTGCTTAACCTCGTGTGTAGTCACAAGTAATGGGCAAGGAAGTCACCCCCTTGATCTCGTACCTATGGGTATATCAAAAGGATCATGCACTTTGCGTATATAGATCCTGGCAAGGAAGCCTTGTCGGTCCTATTGCATCCACTGCATGCTCGCATCATGTAGGAAATAGATGGAGAACGCTAGGAACGCCACAAGCTGATCTGTAGAATTTGTATGCGGTCTTGAAAAGGAATTTTCCTATGATACATTCTAGTCATAAAGAAATGTTCTCCTAAGTGGGTTTCGGATAAAAGGTGTCCTTCCTCCTTAGAAATGAAATATGGATGATTTGGCATACGCAATCTGGGCTGATTTTTGTCAAAACCCCGTAAAATGCCGAATTATCTAAAAGACCCGAGGAAACTAGGAGGAAGGTCACCTAGTGGGGTACGATTAAGGAAAGCATGACTTTATCGACAAATAATGTCTTAATAGGGATATTTTGGTCAAGTCATTTGTGTAAATCTTACACTTATGACATTGAGTGGACTAGGGGCATCAACCCCTACCCACTCCCTATCATTAAGTGGACTAACTTTGGATGGCCTATTGGTTGATAATTGAGTGGATGAATAAACAAAAGCCTGGGAATACAAGAATCCTAAAATAAGCCAATTTTTGGTTCAGGCACAATCCCACACCTCAAATATTCCGCGCAGTCAATTTGGACATGTCAGAGTAATCGGTTGACTCGTTTAAGTCCAGTGTCACCTACGTCGTCTCTTCAAGATAGCTTATTTCCAAGTGATTGTATTCTGGTACACATGGATCCGGCAGTCATGAAAGCTCCTGATCAAGCATGGGTTCACCCCGTCGAGACATTGAAAGCTGAGATCATTGAACTCAAGAATGGGTTAGCACAAGTGCTCCACTTACTTCGGAACCCTCCCAAGGTTGACCCTACTCCGATTACAGGAGAGAGATCAGAATAGGCTCACGGGGCATTGTGGAACTTCCTACAGGGTAGAATCAGGAGAGCCAGATGTGGCCAGGCCCCGGTCAAGGAGGAGTTTCACCCACCCGTCAGAATGGTCAGCGAGGAGCTTACTCCAAGGATGGTGATTGATGATGAAGAAGAAGAAGAGTTTGCAGCACACGTCAGAATGGAACCTCTCGAGACGAAAAGGGAGAGGAAGCTCAGAAAATAGTTAGAGAAGCTGGAGGATCTGATCCGAATTGGGAAAAGTCAGGACAGTCAGATAGAAGATTCTAATGAGATAAGCTTTTTCTCTGTAGCAAGGATTCCCGAGAAGTTCAAATGGCAAACTGATAGGTTCGATGGGGTCTGGGGATCCTAAAGCTCATTTGAAGGTCTTCCTCAGCATCGCCAAGTCCTGGCAGCTAGCAAAACCAGATTGGTTAGGCATTTATGTTGACATTATCAGGTCCAGCTTTGAGATGGCTAACACAGTTAGAGTCTGCACAAACACAGAACTGGGCAACAGTGGTGAAAGCCTTCACCAAGCAATACTCTTATAACACAAAAGTGGATGTGAAGTGGCGAGAGCTAGAGACTTTAAGGCAACAGCCTAGGGAAGGATTCACTGCTTTCCTTATGAGATTCAGGGATAAGGCCGCCAACATGGCAGAGCGACCTTCTGAAGCAGAGCAAGTGGAGATGTTGATTGAAAATATGTCCAAAGTATATTATGATGTCCTTTATTATCAACATTTGCAAACCTTTGAAGCATTGATAGCCACTGGGACACGTATTGAGAACAAAATCCTACGGGAAGCACAATACCTTGGGACTCCTCAGGATAGAGGAAAGGGTGCAAAGGTTGGACAAGGGAAAGGCCCTGAAACCAATATTGTCAGTTCAGCCCAACAATCAGTAGCAACCATCTCTCCATCACAACCATTTGTGATACAGGCAGATGTTCAGGCTCAGAAGCCCCCTCGTCAAAGAAGGCAGTTTTCAGACTTAGGAATGCCAATAACAATAGTGTGAGAAATTAAAGAAGTAATGGTTATTGGGGACAGTGGCTCCGAGGGTGATTCCCACTCCTCTCCCACCTTGGTATCGGGATCATGAGTATTGTGCCTACTATACGCAGAAGGGGCACTCCACAGAGAGGTGCCTAGGGCTACAACATGTAGTACAGGATCTAATCGATAACGGAACTATTGAAGTTAAAATCAAGCAGTCTCCCAATGTTACCACCAACCCGCTCCTAGATCATGGTACATTCACTAATTTAGATGACGATGAATCCACAGAAAGTGACCCCACTCAACTCATTGAGCCTAAAAAGCAAAAGGGTCGTCTGACCACCCATGATTATTGGAAGATCATGGGGCAGAGAGGCAAAACCTTGAGACTTCCCAAGGAAGAGAAGTCATTAGAAGAAGAAACAGGGAGTGAAGAGCAAATGTCCACCTTTCCTCCTTCATCACCAACCCCTGTTGAGAAGTCCATTGCTTCATGCAGCTTACCACACCAATCATTTTCCCTATATTATCCAGGATTGAACCTTCCATCATCATCCTACCAACCTTTACCTCCATCCAACTATCCTACTGCTTACATTGAACCCCAATAATCATCAACCTCCACCTCTACAATATTATCACCCTCTACAACACCATCAACCTTTACCTTACCCTTAGAAACCCCATCTCCATCTTATCATACTCCAGCTCCATCTTATCATTCACTATCTCCATCAGGATACCCTACCTCTCATATCACATCATCATCATATCACCCTGCCTCATATCATTCATCAACCTCATATGATTCTCATTCCCAGGGTTCAATCCATGACCCAAAACGAGGATGGATTGGTGGATATGATTGGAAGGATATGCAAGTATTGCCTGACTCTCCAAAAATGACTTAATCTTCGGGTTCGGTAAATGTTCTCGAGGAAGTTCAAGCCATGGACCCCAGACCCTTAATTCAGTCAAGGTCATCATAAGAAGACAATTCAAAGATAGCTGAGGAAGTTAAAGATGATCTCCTCAGGGCAGTCATAGCATTATCAGTGGGAGAATAGATTAAAGAGCACACTTCCCTAATCTACATAGGGAGCAACACAGAAAAGGATGAGTCAGATCTAACCCGGCTTCGAGCTGATGACAACGGGTCAAACCCCATAGAAATCCTCCGATCCATACATTCCAAGTATTACAAACGATTGGATGCATGAGAGTTTGAGGGCCATGAGGAGGAATCAGATGAGGAACCCATTGAGGGGGATGTCACTGAAGAGAGGATGACGACGACGATGACGATGACGATGACGACAATAACGATGACGATGACTATGGGGCTGAGTGTGAGGAAGATGAGAATTACAGTGATGATAATTATCCAGACTGGGATGATTACCTCGGGCCATGAAACCAGGATGTGGATGACGAGTCTGAATATTACTCACCCGAGCATCAAACTTGTTACTCAGTATATGCTATCGGTGGTGATGACTTGATAGTTGATCCAACTGATGGTATTCTTCCCACCCTCTGCATGGAAGGGGATGATTCCATATCAGATTTAAGAAATAATGATGAGTCGGAAGAATAGGAAAATGTTTTCATATGCAAATTGAACTCCATGATAGATATGGAAGAAAAGCTATGTGATGTATACTCACAAGTGGGGAGGATACAAGAAAGAGTGGAAGAAATTGACCACATGCTTGGTGACCACAATGAGCAGTTGAATGACCTGGAGGAAATAGGGCCAGAGGACACATTTGCAGAAGCAGTAGATGCCGCATTCCAGTGTCTTTCCAATGCAGTCAAGAAATTGCGAGCCAGGACTCGATATTTGCGAAGGAACCCGACTTCCCACTCCGATCCGAGAAGGGGAGTCCGTAGATGATCCAATGGTTGGAATAATCACCATTACAGATAGTGACGATGAGGATCAATACCCCATTGAAATCATTGTAAAGAAGCCCGCCAGGGTGATAGAGACCAGAAGTGGGAAAGATTACAAGGGCAAGGCCCTAGCAGTGGAGAAACCCAGCAGGCATGAAGCAAGTTCCAGTGGCTTGAAGAAGGAACCGGAGAATCCAGTTTTGGCTCAGCTAAAGAAGGCTCAGGCCAATATCTCAATCTGAGGATTGTTGATAGCCTCTCCCTCTCATCGTGAGGCGGTGTTGAAGTCCCTCACTCATGTGCAAGTACCAATTGAGATAGATCCAGTGCAGCTCTCCCACATAGTAGGGGCAACATATGCAATGAAGTCTCTTGCATTCTCAGATTCTAAAATTCCCAGTAAGGGGGCTTCTCACAACAAAGCTCTATACATAATTGTGGATTGCCTTGATAAGACCGTTCCTCAGGTTCTCATAGACAATGGGTCTGCTTTGAATGTCTTACCATTGAGATCGGCCAACAA
The DNA here is from genome assembly GCF_013358625.1 of Macadamia integrifolia. Taxonomy (NCBI): domain Eukaryota; kingdom Viridiplantae; phylum Streptophyta; class Magnoliopsida; order Proteales; family Proteaceae; genus Macadamia; species Macadamia integrifolia. The sequence continues at coordinate 483,680 of NW_024870482.1, forward strand.
TATCGGCGTCAACATAGAGAAGATGAAGGCATCAAGCCAAACGAAAAGGGCTTATGATAACACCAAAAGGGAGATTCTGGAAGCGCTTACCATAGCTGTGATAGTTGGCCCAGCAAAGTTTGATGTGGACTTCCAAGTTATTGACATACCGGCTTCCTTCAACATGCTCTAAGGAAGGCCCTAGTTACACCATGCAAAAGCAGTGCCGTCCAATCTCCATCAAAAGGTCAAATTCCTACATGGATAAAAGGTGATTGTTGTCTCAGGAGACCCTGAAGTGGTCAATACCTTGGCAAATATAAAGGAGAAGCGTAGACAGATGAAGTCCGCCTTGGTGGATTTGAAATAGAAGGGACTTGTGCTGTGCTCGCAAAAGGGACAGTTGAAGAAAACATCCCAGTTGAGTACATCTTTGAGTCCTGCAGTGGGCCGGATGACGAAGAACATGCAATACTTCCCCGGCATGGGATTGGGAAAGTATGCACAGGGGATATCCAAATTGCCAATCGCCTTGCAAACAAGGGAAAGAACGGGTTGGGATATGTTCCTCCAAACAAAAGAAAGAATTTCAGTGGGTCGAAGGGCCACAGAGTATTGAAGATGACCAGGAAGATATCAGCCACATACTACCCTACTCTTAATGGGTACTTTGTGAAGGAAGGAGAAGATTTCCCATTCTATGGGAATGTTGAGCCATGGTTTGATGAAACCGCTGCTAAGATGCAACCAGGGTTTGAAGTGTTCTTCCAAGATGAGTTCGACTGGGTAACTCATGAGATGGAACAGCTACAAGTCAAAAGAAATGATCAAGAGAGCTGCATTACTGGAATAACTGAAGTTGTACTGATTGAAAATGGTCTTCCAGTGGCAATCCTACAACTTTGATCCGATCAAAAGACCCGCCGAGCCCTCGGATTCTCCTGAAAAGAGAGTGGGAGAAGAAGATAAGACTCGCCTGGAGTTTACGCCTTCCCACTGATCTGAAGATTCACATCTATTCTCTCCTACAAGAACCTCGAGCTCAGGAGCTCCATAACCTCAAGCCTAGATCTTTCCGAGGAAGAAGTGTCTATGCTAAGCAAAGAAGAGCACAAAGGATGACGGTCGGCATATACTGTGCTCGAACCAACTGCAACGGGAAGACCTGTGAAAGTGGTCAAAGGTGTGACCAAGGAACAGGGATGGCCTCGCTCAACAGGCTCAAGAAGATGGATTACATAGAAAGGGGGCTGAGCAGCCTTGACCGCTTTTCTCCCCTCAGCAAGTTTGGCTTCAGGGAATATGAGACCAGCCAAATGACATTTGGCCCAAAGAAGAAACAAGACAGCCACAGCACAGTAGAGGAGATAGCATTGATCAGCCTGGAAGGAAAAGAAGACATCCCTTTGCCTCACCTCCTCATCCACCAGTCCATTGAACCTTTTTTGAACTGGACAAGCATTGGAGAGGACTTCAAGTTCACCCATGCTACTGAGACAACCGGCCTAAGTACCACTGATAATAGCATTATTAAGTCAGTTGTTAAGTTTGTTGTTGAAACTTCTGCATCTATTGGTGAGTCAGTTGCCCCTCTTGAGGGAAGTCATGAGTCCATATATGTCGAGTTTATTACTCCTTCATTCATGAATGAAATTTCCAATTCCGAGTATGAATTGCCTCCTTTTTTCTGATGATGATCTTAATCAATATCATAACTTAATAAAACAATGCAAACCAAAGAAAGCCCAACCCATCCATGAGGATACCCGAGTTATTAATTTGGGAACTGACTAATGCCCTCGAGAGGTAAAAATCGGTAGCACCCTAGAAGATGAAGAAGTGGAGCAGATGATCAGCCTCCTGAAGGAGTTTGTAGAAATTTTTGCTTGGTCGTATGAAGATATGCCTGGAATTGACCCCAACATTGTACAGCATTGCTTGCCGACTTACCCTGGGGCAAAGCCCATCAAGCAGAAGCTCAGAAGGATGCGTCCTGAATGGAGTGAGAAGATCAGAGAAGAAGTCATGAAACAGTGGAATGCAGGGTTCTTACAAGTAGTAAAATACCCTCAATGGTTGGCCAACATCATACCAGTTCCGAAGAAAGATGGAAGGGTACGTATGTGCGTGGATTTTCGAGATCTCAACCAAGTGAGCCCGAAAGATGACTTCCCATTGCCTCATATTGATGTATTGGTCGACAGCATTGCAGGACATGCCTTGTTATCATTTATGGATGGTGCGAAACCTTGTAAATGATGGTTCGGTCTTAACATCTTTTGCAAGAATGGTACGAAACCCTGTAAACAAGAATCGGACACTAACATCTTTTGCAAGAATGGTGCGAATCCCTGTGAACATTGGCTCGATACTAACATTTTCTGTAGGAATGGTGCGAATCCCTATAGGTAATGACTTGATACTAACATTTTTTGTGGGAATGGTGCGAATCCCTACAAACAATGACACAAAACCAATGAATCAGGTATGATTCTAAACTTTGAATAGTTAGAAGAGACTACCTGTTGCATTTTCAACTCCGTTATTGTTGAGCAAGATGATGGCAGTACATGCTTTGGGTGACAAAATGTGGTCGTTCTTTTCTTTGCCCTTCGACAGACACCAAATTTTGTCACCCTTCCCCAGCAATGACGATACACGGATCTTGGTTGCGACTTCTCATTTCCAGTTGAAAGAGATACAGATGACTGAGATTCCCTTACCCAACCAATCCCTGCTTACCCCAACAAAATCCCAGAACCATGTGCAGGAGAGAAAATGTCCAAATTTTGACTTCGCATATGCAAAGGAATTCGGTCCAATGTGATCGTATGGATGGATAGTGCTCCGAATTACGATTCCAATGATATATGGTGCATCAAAATCGGACCAACGGATCTTCCGCAATCATTCTCGGAAGTTGTCCCGCATATGCATACACAGTCGTCCACCAACAACCGACCACCCCCAGCCATCCACCCATGACAGCCACCCACCTGCGGCCCTATACAGAGCTGCAAAGCCCTGTCCAGGGCTGTACCCCCTGTTCTGTGCCCTTCGCGCCCCCGACAGCTGTTGGACACCTTTGTCTGCTGCTTGGTGCCCGCCAACTGTCCCACACTCCCGCATTTTCCCATAACATCCCACCGGCGATCGAAATTTTCTGCTAAAAACTGGATTTTGGGAAAAGATCCCCCCTTTACCCGCTTGCACGATCCACACGCTTCCACTAGTGTACCAAATATCTTCACCTTTTTGGGTGAAGAGAAGTTTCCCTTCACCTCTTTAAAAAAAAATATATCTTTTCACCTTTTTGGACAACAAAAATATATTTTCATCTTTTTGGGTGAAGAGAAGTTTCTCTTCACCCCTTTAGCCCAAAATATCTTTTCACCATTTTGGGTGAAGCGAAATTTCCCTTCACCCCTTTGGCCCATAAAAACGCTATAAATACCCCCTTCCTTTGAAAAAGAACCCACTTGCCATTTTCTAGTCTCTTTGTGAAGAGCACTTTCTCTCTCCTAAATCCCCTCCCCTATTAAGGTGTTTCTAGTCTGCAGAGAGATCTTCATCAAGATCCAAAGTGTTCTTCAAGCCTTCAAAGCACTTCAATCATCTTTTCCAAAAATATATTTTTTTCAAAAATCCTAGCCGAACCCCTACCCTTCGTGCCAACCCGACTTTTCTAGGAAGTAGCATATCCCTAGCGGAAGCTCTGCCGAAATTTTGACCCGACTTTTCCCGAAAGGAGCCTATCCCTAGCGGAAGCTCTACCGAAGTTCCAACCCGACTTTTCTCGGAAGTAGCCCATCCCCAGCGGAAGCTCTACCGGAATCAACAGCCCAAATGTAACCAACCCTAAGCCAGACCTCTGTCCGCACACTACCACAGTTAGCATCTCTCAAAACAGGAAGTTGGAGGTCAAGACCATCTTTCCCTGAGCCGGGAGAATCTACAAGAAAGTCCGCGCCAACCAGGGGCCCACCCCTTTTGACCCAAAATAGGGGTCAAATCCAATTATAATCTCTCTCCTCATTTAGCGTAATGTAGATATTTAATTAATTTCGTTTTAGTATACATAAATAGTTAATTTTATTTAATGTACATATGTTTGATAATTTAACCATGCATGTGGAATAGAAATAATTGTGGAAAATATTAGTTCTTAAGCATCTAGTAGGAAGACTGGTTGAACCGGGTAAATTGGGAGCCTAACACCTTCTCAATTCTACAACCTGACTCTTTCCCCGAATCTCTAGACCAGATCGACTTTCGGGCCATTTTCTCCAGAATTGGGCCCACCCCCGGGTTCATAATCTTAGGTGGCGACTCCAACCCTTTTTTTTTTTTGCATGATCCCAATCCCCCGTATTGGACCATCATCAAGCCCCGTCTTTACAACGAACCCGACACACCAGCGAAATAGGCCTCCACGTATTTCTGAGCAGCGATACAGCAGTGCGGGGCCAGTAGAAGCACACACAACCAACACTTTCCTTATCCTCTAAGATAAAGAGAGAGGAGAGAGGGCCCGAACGGAAACCTTCCCCCGACAGGGAGAGAGTGATCGATTCGCGGGCCGCTACCCTCACATAAACCTAAAATGATACTTTGACTTCGTACCCTACGTAAGTAGTCTTCAAATATTCGGACCCTAGGCTAATATGTTGTATTTCACAATCCACATTCCACACACGACACATCTAATACTTTTAGCAGTTAGAACACATATAATCAATTTAAAAAGTGTAAATATTTATAAGAATTTAAAAGACATTATAGATAATTACTTAATTGTTTAACATTTAACATTCATGACTGATGCTGAGTCACATTCACATACATTGAAATGACATATTATAAGCCACATAGCTACATAGACATAGTACATATTACATAACACATGTAGATATATTACATGTAGTGTAGGAATGAAGTTAGGCAGGAAAAAGCACCAAAATCCCATCAACAACGTTTTTTTTCTTCTTCAAAGTGTAGCGACAGGTGAGTTTTGGGCTGTTTCTCGACAAAATGTGGTCGAGAGGTGGCAAGATCTCGATCTTGAGATCTTGGTCAAGATATGGTTGATTTTGTATATCGCCAATCATCTGTCTCAAAAAACCTAAAAAGAGAGATATTAGCGAGATCTTGCCGAGATCTTAAACCATGCTGGCAAGGTATGTAAACAGTTATCTTTCTTCTTCTGTTTTTTCGACTTTTCGTCGTCGTCTTCTGTTTTTTCTATTTTTCTTCTTCCTCTACTGCTTCCTCTCTCTTTTTTAAGTCAATTATGGCCTTGTGGGTAAGTGGCTGGGTTCTTTTTTTTTTTTTGGCTGCTTCTGGGTTGTGAGTTCTTTGTATTTTTTTTAACCTTACCGAGCCTGCTTCTTCTTCTGAGTGCTGTTCTGGGTTTTTTCTCTTACTCATTCTAAATTCAAGATATATTTTACGTTATGGTTAAGAAAAATCAATTCAATCAATTATTCAATTGGAGTTTCAATTCATGATATATTTTGTGTTATGGGTTCTTTTTTTCTTGTCTGGCTGTGGTTTTGTTTTTGGTGATATTATCCCATTCGAGCAGGTTTTCTGTCTCTCTATTACTTGGCTGCAAAATCATTAGTTGGGTTCTTGAAACAATTTTCGAGATTTTTTTTTTCTTCTGAAATTTGAATGTTATACAAATTGTGTTACTTCTTATTTATGTGGATTTATACAACTGTAACAGAGACCTCATTTCAGTATGCCATTCAGGTGTCCCATCAATCTCTTGTTAAAGTTAAGTTCATGGTTAAGAGATTTTAATAATGGAGACCAACAGTAGTGATTAACTCAATTTAGTCATATTCCAAATATTTTTGATGACTTGATGAGTCTGTCGATTTTTTATGACTTGATGTTGCTTAATATTGATTTTTCACGTTATAGGGGATATATTGTAGCATATTAAATAATGTTAGAAAATAGGAAAAATAAAAAAAAAATAATACATGGGCGCCTATGCCTAATCGCCTAAACGCTTAGCCACCCCTCCACCAGCTTGGAACACCTTGTCACCTTGACAACTACGAATTTAGACACTTAACTAACTAATCCTGTATGCCTAACTTCTACCCATATTATATGCCCATCAAAGCAGCCCATTACAAAGAAAATCCATTGGACAAAAAACCCAACACATATATAACCCAACCCAAAGCTTATTTCTAATAAATAACCCATTTAGGTGACTAATCTGCATAAGAAACTCAACTGTTTTCTGGCAAGCCCTCATCAACAAAAGAGCTACCAAAGGTCCAGTTGTACTCAGGCTTAGAGAACATAAAGTAATTCTGATTTTTCAATGTTTATTCATAGCTTCCAACATTATACAGTTTTCAAATAGGATCCTGTAAGTCTCTATTTATTCAACCCACACAGTCATAATACTACATATCCAGAAGATAGCCCATGGCTTGCCAACATAAGCACCAACTCACATGAGTAACATCTTCACAAATTCAAGAGATAAAGTTGCAAACCACAAAAGGTGGACACAGTAAAATAAGATAGGACAGTTTTTAAAAACGATCCAAGTGAGATAGTAAACAATGCTATGTACTAGATACATCCTACACAAGGATGGAAAAGCTCCTCTTTGTAGATTATGGCCCAGGCCCTAAATTCCCAGCATCTCACACCCCAAAAGTTGACTGATGCTGAACCAGAGACTTCAGGATCATTGGATTATAACACCAAAAGTTCATCAAGAAATTAGTTAAGAAATGATTATCCTGCAGGAAATTTTCATCAATAGCGAAGTATAGCCAACAAAAGGGATCTTAATTTTGTCGAAATTAATTTTTTCGAGATGCCCTGGTAAAAACAGATTATTTATGTGCTTTCTTTGGAGGAGAGAAGACAGGCATTGTGCATGCAGTTTTTACAGTCAGAAAATAACAACATCAAATTTTCAAGCAACAAAGTAAAAGCCTCAACAATGATTAGGATTCTGAATTATTCAGTCAACCTCTGTTCATTCCTCTGCTCCAGTCACTTATGCCAAGCCTGAGCCTTGTTTTGTGGTTATTTAGCTGAGCCTGAGCTGAGTCATGGTCGGCCCACCTCACTAGAAGCTTCAGCTTATACTCAAAGCGAAAAGCTCAGCACATTAACCACCATCCAACCACATATCAAGCTAGTTTCTACAAGCAGATGGGCATTGAACAGAAAGAACCACATATATGATGTTTTGGCATGGCATCTCACTCTACCCATAACAGACCAACATCAAATATAAGCAGAGGGACAATAATCTTTTGAAGGCAATTTAAACTTTACCCAAAAAAAAAAAAAAGAAAAAAAAAGAAGGCAATTTAAAGCTGGTTATCTGTCTGATTTCCTCTGTTAGAGGTTGGCCATGCAGGCTATCAAACTTTATCTGGCAAGCTAGGTCATTAAGAATCTTGAAACATCCCACGCCAGTAGAAGCCATGATTAGCCAACTCCATAGCTGATTCTCTAGCTAAGGAATCTGTATTAAAAGAGGCTACGCATTTTCTATGTGCAAGTAATTCTTTATCATTCATATATTGCTTATCAAATTTTCTCCCATGTTCCAAGAGAAGGTGCTTCTTGTTCAGTTTGCCCTCGGGGTCTTTGCGGTGAAGTGTTTTCATCATCCCACCGTGGGGAGGAAGAGGGGGGGGGGTTACTAGCTTGCAGAAAATTATCCAGATCTAACGCATATGTACGTACCTTCCAGTGCCTCTTCATCAGTGACGCTATAGTATTCAGCACGCCCAATATCTTTCAAGAAACTATGCTCTGGTCCAACCCCAGGGTAATCCAACCTAATGTCACCCAGCATTCATTTACAATCGCCACATAAATCAAAAGCAGAAAATAGTAGCACAAAATAAACAGAATGAACCAATGGAATAGGTAGACAATAAGTTTTTATTTTTTACCCGGCACTTATAGAATGCGGCTCAATTATTTGTCCATCATCATCCTGCAATAAATAGCTCATAGCTCCATGCAACACCCCTACCTCCCCTTTTGTCAAAGTAGCAGCATGCTTACCACTATCTACACCAAAACCAGCAGCCTCCACACCAATCAACCTAACATCTGCATCATCAATAAACTCATGGAATAGCCCCATTGCATTTGAACCTCCACCAACACAAGCAACTAGTACATCTGGCCTGCCACCCCATTTCTCCATAGCTTGTTTCCTTGTTTCTTTCCCAATCACAGCATGGAAATCTCTGACCATCATAGGGTATGGATGAGGTCCAGCAACAGAACCCAGAATGTAATGGGTTGACTCAACATTAGTTACCCAGTCCCGTATAGCCTGTGATGTGGCATCCTTCAGTGTGGCGGCCCCAGAATGGACAGCTCTAACCTACATTAAACCCCCCCCCAAAAAAAATATGAATAATTAAATTAAATAAAAAAAAAAAAAAGAACAGACAATAAAACTGTAAACAAGTAAGCAATCAACTTGCACATGAAAAAGAGACAGTATATTCACATATCACCTTCTCAGGTTGAGCAAGGTAACAGAATTTACATTAGGAACCCACAAGGAGGTAAACTACTGGGACTACGATTACCAAAGTTAATTCATTTGTAAACTATTGCGACTATGATTACCAATATGTATTACGTATTAAGTGTGACTATGATTACCAATATGTATTAAGTATTAAGTTAATAATGAAGAATCAACCAGGAAGGTCAAAACATACAATTCATGGACAAAAAAAATTCAAGACTCTAATATCACTGAACAATAGTAGTTTTCTGAGGCAATTTAACTATAAGAAGGGCAAAAAAAATGTGATGGGCAGAATACCTAGAGTGTCATAAACTTTAGTGATACAGCTAATCTAACACATTAGCCAACAGAAGGCATATTTCAGATCAGTATAACTTGGATTGACTTACTAGTGCAGTTTTTATCACAAATTCAAAATTTCATGTAGATTGGCTTTGATTGCCAATTTGGTGACCGTGCATGCATTTACAGATTAGAGACTCAAGCACTTCAAAGGAAAATTCAGAAGAAGTCTTTTTATGTAGATCAAGATTATCTGAGATTGAAAAGTGTTATTTCTATGTAATCTAGATATTGATGTCCATAAGAATGAAAGCCCTATAAAAGACATAAAAGAACCTAAATGAACAAATCCAAGAAACTAAGTGGTTTGACTTGGAAATTTTTATGAAATGCTATTCCCAATCTTTTGTGACTAGCTGCGATCATTCGTGCTTCATTGATTAATTCTAAGTCAATCAGACGGACTCATGGACAGTAGTCTGTGGGGTCCTTCCGTCAAAACAGAAGCAATCAGTTGAGTCTTTTGTTTTGCAACCAACCATGGAAACTGACGATCTTCCGTGCATGGAGAAATTACTGTTCCGCACTAGTGATGTTTAACTCATTGATTAAACATTTAATGCATCACTTGGACTCTAACTAACTTTGGGGAACTCTAGACATCTTAAATGATGTTAATAAGCTCTGACATCTAGTTTTTCTTGGAACTAAGATTAGGTCTTGAACATTTCAGATGATTTAATACTTCCCATTAGATTGAAACTGAAACGGTTTTGTTTTTGAACTTGAATATTTCCCACCTTAAGAAGACTGTGTTTGACTCTTAACAACTAATTTAATGGCTAGTCGGTTGCCTATAAAAAGACTTGAGTCATTTGAAACAAACATAAGATATATAAAGCTTAAAAGAATATAATGTTTTGAAAAGGAAAAGAATTTCCTCTGAGAATCATTTGAGCTTAAACTGGTTCAACACCTGGCTTGTAAAGAAGTCTGCACTGTATTTGTAAGCTTGAAGAAGCTCATTGTTGTACTGTGTGTACAAGTGCGAAATCCTTAGCCGATGGTCCAAGTACTCAATCTGAGGGACTGTGATTGGGTTTGAAGGAAATCCTTAGCTAATGTGGTTTGGGTGCTCAATCCGAGGGACTGTGATTGAGTTGTGAAAATCCTTGGCCGGTGATTTGGGTACCAATCTGAGGGACTGTGATTGGTTGTAAGGCTTGATTCTTGCCGTTTGGAAAGGAAACCCCATAGTCGAAGAAATCCTTGGTCCAATGGATCTTGGTTCCAAATCACTCCAAACTGCTTGAGTACTCCATTGTCTCTTACTCTATCTCTCCTTTGCTTTCCTACTTGCTTCTTTTATTTACACTTTACTTTAATTATTCTCCAAATTTAAAAATTAGTTGATAGTAAAAAGCAAGAAAAGTAGTTTCCCAATTCAGCCCCTCTTGGGTGTTGCCATTCGATCCCACAATATGAAATTCATTGCATATGCCTTTTTTTTTTGGGTGAATTTTTTTTTTATTACCCTACATGAACACATGATTCCGATAAGCAACACTCAGAATGATTCCGAAATTCATTGCATATGCCTTACATATTTGGTACAAGAAAGGTTTTGAAGGTGCCTCATACAGATTTCTAACAGGTGATTATTCTGAATACAGCTACATTGAATGTTGATCTAACCAATCTAGACAGTCCACTTCATAGAGGACCCTTAGGATTGGCCACTTGTCAAGTTTCAAAATCCAGGTCAATTGCATGGGCCAAAATGTGTGCAGAATCCAATTATAATTTCAATAGCGAAGCAGAAGGCTTTATGTTTCCAAATAGGCAGTGCCTCAGGGCTGACGTATAACACAAGTAGAGTGTCGTTCGACAAAATATGAAGCCCTTTTGGACTGCTCAAGAACCATTTAATTCCATAAAGAAAAATGACAATCTTAGTAAACAAACAGATGGTCTCTTCAAATGCACAGAATTCTCAATGGTTGCTAAGGATTACCAAATGCAGGTGATATTTTTACTAATCCAACTGCTAGAAAGATATTTCATTAATATATATATATATATATATATATAGAGAGAGAGAGAGAGAGAGAAATTTAAGAAATATTGGCATGAAAGCAATAGAAATACCACGCAATGGTGATTTCGCAAAAAAAAAAAAAAAAAACACTCACAAGACTGCTGATCTGACCTTCCCCCGCCCCCAAAAAAACAAGTGATTAGGTTGTTTGCTTTTTGGGTTAATCCTATAGTCATCGAATATCATGGCCTTGAGCAGTACAGCCTTGCCTTAGCCTTGACTTGTTTATGTGCTTGGGTTACACATGGTGGCAGGTGCATGGGTTTGGTTAGTAGTAATGTTACGTGGGTTAGTATTGTGGTGTGAATTAGTTAAGTTGAGAGTGTTGGTTATTATTATCGTGGGAGTATTTTATTTAATTATGAAGTAATGGGATTATATTAGGTCTTTTCTAGTAGTGGGAGGAACGGTTATTGCAACCAATTGAAATTCTCTTTAAATATCTTGTTATCAATGAAATAGTTAGACTTGGATAAATTGGTTCCTACATTTTCTCTCTTGTGAGAAAAGGGGTCAGGCTTCCTCCGCAAAGCCAAGAGGCCGGCTGCCTCCTAATTAGCCAAAAATCCTCATTCTCTCTCTCTTGTGTACGCAACATCTGGTATCATGGTATCAGTGCATGGTCACTCCTACGACTATGGGTACGAAGATGGAGATCATCGAAGCCATGTGGTAATCCATTCAGGACATGATGGCGATCTCCAACAAGATGACTAAAATTTGTCACCGTGTCCAACATAATTTGTCTGAGTTGAGGAAGGAGACAAGGAAAGAAGCTCATTGTCAAATTCATGAAATCTTATTAGACGAGCCCAAGGAACCTAGAAAGGGTTTGAGTTTGAACAAAATCATTGTCGTTATGGAGGATCCAATTACGGCAAATTCCCTTGTTAAACATCATAAGTAAAGTGCTCAAAAATCTTTCTTGGTGAAGGGCAGTTTGATTTTGTCAGGTTCTTTCTCAAGTTTGTGAGATTTGACTTACCTAAATTCAATGGCGAAAAAGACTCCACCAAGGTTTGGGATCCTGGTGGTATTTCCTTTTTTAAAAAAAAATCCTTTTGTACCTTATCTCCCTTGAGGACAAGGACAAATTTAAGGAGGGTGGAATGTTATGAGTGTGGGTTACACAAGGCTGCAAGTGCATGGGTTTGGTTAGTAGTATGTTACGTGGGTTAGTATTATGGTGTCAATTAGTTAAGGATGTTGGTTATTATTATCATGGGAGTAGTTTATTTAATTATGAAGTAATGGGATTATATTAGGCCTTTTCTAGTAGTGAGAGAAACAGTTATTGTAACCCATGCACATAACATGACCCTGCAATTTACCTAAGGTCCAAGGGATTTAAGGTCTATATGGGATTAATGTTAGTTTCCATTTTAGAAAGTTGTATTCTTTATTTTAGTAGTGTTTCTAGAGGGTGGACCTTGGTGCAACTATAAAGTTTCTCCATTATGACCAAGTGGTCACGAGTTCGACTTAGGAAACAGCCTCTCCGCAAAGTGGGTGTAAGGCTGCGTACATTATGACCCTCCCCAAACCCCGCCAGCCTCGTGCATTGGGTACTCCCTTTTTTCCATAAGGGTTGGATAGATTTACTACAATCCATCCATAGTTTCTATGCTGGTTTTCCTACTGCTGGTTTTAGTTTCAACGATTTTGCTTGGGATTCCTAAATCTACTATGTTGTTAAAATGAATCCATGAAAAGAAATTCTCTGTTGCAAAAGAAGATAGAGATTGAACAAGAGTAATTGATGGCTCAAATCAAGATACAGCTAAACATTAAAGAAGAAATACTAAAACGTTCAAACCATTAATAGATAGAATAAATTAATTAAGGGTGATAGCAAACCTCAGCCCCAAGAAGTTGCATTCTAAAAACATTAAGGGATTGCCTCTCCATGTCTTGAGCACCCATGTAGATAACGCACTGCAAACCGAACCTAGCACATACAGTAGCTGTTGCAACTCCATGTTGACCAGCACCTGTCTCAGCAATTATGCGTTTTTTTCCCAAGCGCTTGGCAAGCAGAGCTTGGGCGATTGCATTGTTGATCTTGTGAGCCCCTGTGTGATTGAGATCTTCCCTCTTCAAGTATATGTGAGGCCCTTCACCATTAGGGAGCTTATAGTGCTCTGTGAGCCGCTCCGCAAAGTAGAGAGGGCTTTCCCGCCCAACATAGTCCCTCAAAAGTCCATCTAATTCTTTCTGCAATTAAATAAGTCACCACTAAAAATCAAAATAACGAAATGGGCCAGCAACAAAAACCAAAATACCAAATGCAATGAAATTCATGTGTTTGAAATTACTAATTCAAAGGCAACCCAAATAAAATCATCAAAATCGAAACTTTTAGTTGCTGACAAAACTAATCAATAATCAGTCACGAAATTGGAAAAGAGGAAACGGTAAAAGAATAAAGTCATAAAGTCAAAAAAATACGATTGAATGAACAAACCTGGAATTCCTGATCCCCTGCAAGTGACCGGAACGCTGACTCGAGCTCCGTGAGAGCATACATTAGGGTTTCCGGTACGTATTTCCCTCCAAACTTCCCAAACCGACCGAACGAATCCGGTCTCTGAAAATCCTTCGGTTTCTTCTCTTTCACCTCCATTTGAGCTGATTCACTGGTCATAACACAGGAAAAAGAAGCAACTTTAATGGCAGAAGAAGAGCCAGACTGGAATTTCTCAATTTTGAAGGGAATCCGAGGATGAATGGAGGAAGATAAGCAAGACTTGTAAAGGGACGTTGAGTTTCCACAACTGGGGCTGGAGGAAATCGCCATTTGAGAACTGAGATAGTTTAAAGAATAGTTACTACTTACTTAGAGAGGATGGAAATCCTCGCCAATTCTTGGACTAAATAATGGCAATATCGTAATAATCAGAAAATCGGGGCATCACGTGGAGATGTGACCCATCGTGTGTGGATTGTAAAAGGATCACGAGCAGGGAGAATTGGACGAAGGTTCTTGTCGGAAGTCAATTTATGCGGCTCCGCAACCTACGTAAGATGATACAATTGGGTCCCACAACGGTCACTGCCTGACCGTCGCCATCATTTATGATTGTTGAATTTAGACCGTTGATTTCATACATTTGTGAAAACTACGTTTGGTAAACATTTTCTGAACGCTACTTGGTACTTCTTTCAGGCATTGCAATTTACAAGTGACTGTAACATCGTTTCAACTTTCAAGTATCCGTATCGTGAATCGGTCGTATTGTATTGATATATTTGATTGATTTGGAGTAATTATTCATATCGTTTAAAAGGTAAAATAATATATTTTTATTAAAACATAGCCGGAAATGCATTTAAAAAAAGATAATTTACAATATCCTCCTTAGATATTATTATTATTATAAGAACATTCCCTCTATTTCATCTAATTAGACTCATACATTTTACCGTTTGTCATTGTTAAATAAAGAATTAAAATAATCGTTATACCCCTCCCTATTAACCGTTAACCCAAGGTTAATTAATGGTGTTTCCTCTGTCGCCGGAATCACAGAAGAAAAGCCCGTATATGTCAATATTCTGTACGACCTCCTCAACGGCGACGGCTTTGACTGCGGCAGTAGAGATTTAACGAGGTTCACACACCAAGAAACATGAATAATAAAGAGACAATAGATTCGTACGACACAGAGATTTAACGAGGTTCACACACCAGGGTGGTGTGCTACGTCCTCGGGTGAAGAAGAAAATGATTCACTATGCAGAAGAGAAATTACACCCTAGTAGCGGCGAGAAAAAACTCACCCTGAAACCCTAGCTGCGTGAAAACCGTTGAATACAATGACTTTCTCAACAAGTAACAGTACATTATATATATACTCCAAAATCACGGGTCGACCCCTCTGCTTCCATCACAAATCTCAGAAAAATTCTCATTCGGGTCGCCACCAAAATATGTCGAATCGGGTTAAAAATTCGAGACAAACTTAACAAATCTCCACATTGCCTTGAATTCTCCTCCAACAGATAAACAAATAGCTAATATCTTCACTTCTCCAATAGCCCTCCAAAGGGCTGAACTCAAACACAACAAACACGAAGTAAGTTCAAGCAATGCTCAAACTTACCAACACATAAAGGCTTAGTCAAGTGAATAGCACTTTGGCTTCACAATGGACAACAGTCACCCCATGAATATTACTTTGAACAATTATCTCTTTTATGAAATGATATCGAACATCAATGTGCTTTGTCCTCTCATGATACATTGGATCTTTAGTCAAGTGAATAGCACTTTGGCTATCACAATGGACAACAGTCACCCCATGATCCATGCTGAGTTCTCCCAACAAACCTCTAAGCCAAATAGCTTGTTTAATTGCCACCACTGTCATATACTCTGCTTCAGTAGTAAATAATGCAATTGTAGCTTGTAAAGTAGTTTTCCAACTAACCGTACTTCCTCCAAGAGTAAATACATAGCCTGTGAGTGACCTCTTCTTGTCAAGATCACCTGCATAATCTAAATCAACATAACCAGATAAACTATCACCATTCCTCCCAAACTCCAAACAAACACCAGAGGTCCCTTTCAAGTACCTAAGTACTTGACTGCTTGTACTTCACTGCTTCCCAATGAGCTTTACCTGGACATGACAAATATCTGCTCACCACTCTGACAGCTTGTGAAATGTCAGGACGAGTGCAAATCATAGCATACATAACAGAGCCAATTGCACTAGAGTATGGAACATGTGACATGTACTCCACCTCTTCATCTATCTTAGGTGATAGAGCAGTTGAAAGTCTAAAATGAGATGCAAGAGGAGTAGTTACAGGTTTGGCATCTTTCATGCCAAAACGATTCAATACCTTCTCAGTGTACTTTTGTTGAGGTAGCGATAGCTTCGTTGCTTTTCTATCCCTCTTGATCTCCATACCAAAGATTTTCCTTGCTGCCCCCAAATCTTTCATCTCAAATTCAGAACTTAATTGTTCCTTTAACCTATTGACCTCATTCCTATCTTTTGTTGCAATCAACATATCATCAACATAAAACAACAAATATATGAATAACCCATCAGAGAGCTTTCTGAAATAAACACAACAATCATATTGACACCTGGAGTATCCAAAACTAGTCATAACTGAATCAAACCTTTTATACCACTGTCTAGGAGACTGTTTTAAACCATATAGGGACTTCTTCAACAAGCATACATAGTCCTCCTTACCTTCAATAACAAACCCTTCAGGTTGATGCATATAAATCTGTTCTTCTAATTCACCATGCAAGAATGTTGTTTTCACATCAAGTTGCTCCAACTCCAAATCATGCATAGCAACTAAAGCAAATAGGACATGAATAGAACTATGCTTAACAACAAGTGAAAAAACATCATTAAAATCAATTCCTTGTACCTGACTGTAGCCCTTTGCAACCAAATGTGCCTTGTACCTAGCATCTTCAACACCTGAGGTAGATTCCTTCTTCTTGAAGACCTATTTGCAACCAATAATTTTCTTCTTTGTTCTCAGCTTCACAAGCTCCCAAGTCTGATTTTTATGAAGAGATTCCATCTCCTCATTCATGGCAATCAACCATTTTGTAGAATCAATTGAAACAACAACTTCAGAATATGTTGCAGGCTCACTATTTTCAATTGTATTTGCAACAGACAATGCATAAGCAACAAATTCAGTATGCCCATACTTTTGTGGTTGTCTAATATTCTTCATTGGTCTATCCTTGGCAATACTGTCCCCTCTTCTTCTTGATACTCTTGAGCATCATCTCTTTTAGTAAAAGTAGGCAACTGGACTAAAGTAGATTGTGCTTTGTTTGAAGATGAACCACCAATTTCAAACTCCACATTCTCTCTAGATTTTTCTTGACCTTCATCACAATAAATATGAGCTTCTTTCTTAAGATGCAACATAGCAGATTCATCAAAAGTAACATCTCTGCTAATAAGAAATTTTGGAGACTTTGGATTAGGACACCACAACCTGTATCCAGATCCATACCTAATAAAAATGCATTTTTTAGCCCTAGGTTCCAACTTCCTTTCATTTACATGTGCATAAGCAGGACATCCAAATACTTTTAAATTTGAGTAGTCTGCAGGTTTATCTAACCAAACTTCTTCTGGAATCTTGCACTCAATAGTTGTGCAAGGAGATCTGTTCACCAACAAGGTTGCTGTGTTAACTGTTTCTGCTCAGAACTCCTTCTCAATCCTGCATTTGATAACATACACCTCGCCTTTTCTAACAAGGTTCTCAACCTTTCATTTGTTTCCACTCTGCTTCTCTGGGGTGTTTTAATTTGTTTGGTCTGCTTCTCAATACTTCATTTTTACAAAATTCATTAAAGTCACCTTCACAAAACTCTAGGCCATTATCGGTTCTCAACCTTTTAATTTGTTTCCCGGTCTGCTTCTCAAGCAAATTCTTCCACTGTTTGAAAGTGACAAATACTTCATTTTTGTGCTTCAAGAAATAGACCCAAACCTTCCTAGAGAAATCATCAATGAAAGTAAGCAAGTATCTTGCACCATCCCCCTTTGAAGCAACCCTAGAGGGCCCCCATAGGTTTGAATGAATGTAGTCCAAAGTTCATTTGGTCCTATGAATAGCAGTACTGAAACTAACTCTTTTCTGCTTCCGAAACACACAATGCTCATAGAACTCTATTGCTCCTGTACTCTGACCACACAACAAGCCCATTTTACTTAATGATGTCATCACTCTTTCACTCATATGGCCTAACCTCATGTGCCATAAAATTGTGACATCTGATTCAGACATGATGATGAAGCTGTTACTTGACCCAATGACTGTAGTACCCTGCAATATATACAAACTGTCAACATTGATTCCTTTCATCAATAGGAGAACACCCTTACTGACCTTCATGACTCCACCTTCAGTTGTATACTTGCACCCATTTGAATCAAGAGTGCCTAAACTGATGAGATTCTTCTTCAGATCAGGGACATGCCTGACATTTGACAAGGTTCTGACAATGCCATCATACATCTTGATATTGATCGTTCCCATTCACGATTGTGACACATATGGTAGGAACAACCAGAGTCAACACAACTCCACCTCCAACTGATTCGTATGTGGAGAACCACTCACGATTATGACACATATGGTAGGAACAACCAGAGTCAAGAATCCATTCATCCTGTGATTTAACTTTATCATCAGTCACCAAAAGCATATCAGACTCACTCTCATCTTCAGCAATACTAGCTTCTGCAAAATCATCTCTTTTCTGTTGACTTTGGGCACCACCACTTGCCTTCTGCTTATTTAAAAGCTTATAGCATTCAGATTTAATATGTCTCTTTTTTCTTACAGTAATTGCAGGTTAAATTCTTGTGTTTAGATTTTGATCTAGCCTTCTTTTTGTCACCATTTGAACCTTTTTCATTCGTTTTCCCTCTAGCTACCAAACCAACACCATCAGATTTATTGGTAGATATCAACTCATCATCAATCTTCTGCTTGCTTTGCAGATTCGTTTTGACATCCTCAATAGAGATTGTCTCTCTACTATAAATCATGGTATCCCTAAAATGCTTACAAGATGGAGGCAGAGAACATAACAATAATAGTGCCAAATCTTCATCGTCTATTTTAACATCTATCATTTTCAAATCAGAAACAATAGGATTGAACTCAGATATATGGGATTTGGTGAGGTAGAGGTCTCTAACTTCACCCATATGAAGGGTATACAGTTGTTGCTTCAATCTCAACCTATTGGTGAGGGATTTGGTGAGGTAGAGGTTCTCTAACTTCACCCATAACTCTGCAGCCATTTTCTCTGAGAGAACTTCCTGTAGAACATCATTCGAAAGACACAACTGAATAGCTAAAAGGGCTTTATCATCCAAATCGTTCTAATCATCATCGGATATAGTTGCAGGTTTCTTCACCTTCCCAAATAGGGTTTTCTTCAAACCCTGCTGCGTGAGAATAGCCATCATTCGAACCTGCTATAAACTAAAACTGATATTACCGTCGAACCTATCAATATCATATTTCGTTGAAGCCATGGATCCAAGTAACCCAGAGCTCTGATACCAGTTTGTAAGATCAAACACCAAAAAACATAAATAATAAAGAGACAATAGATTCGTACGACACAGAGATTTAACGAGGTTCACACACCAGGGTGGTGTGCTACGTCCTCGGGCGAAGAAGAAGATGATTCACTATGCATAACAGAAATTATACCCTAGCAGCGGTGAGGAAAAACTCGCCCTGAAACCCTAGCTGCATGAAAACCCTGGAATACAATGACTTTCTCAATAAGCAACAGTACATTATATATATACTCCAAAATCGAGAATCGACCCATCGGGTCGCAGTCGATCCGATCGAACTATACCACGGGGACGTAGTCCCCGCACCCCCATACTAGATCAGTGATGGGCTCCGGGCTTGGGCCTATTGGCCTAACCCCTCTGCTTCCATCACAGATCTCAAAAAAATTTCCATTCGGATAGCCACCAAAATATGTCGGATTGGGTCAAGAATTCGAGACAAACTTAACAAGAGATTCCTTCACCTCAGCTCTGATCTTTCAGGACACTGCTGTGATAAAAGCTTCAGATTGAACAGGGAAAGGGAAGATCAGTGGTACAGAGAATAAGGAGAGAGAAGATAAATATCAAATTGCTCCTCTCGTCATGAGTGAGGGACTTCCTTTTTCGGAACAATGGCGAACATGTAGTTTTTTCTCCTTCCCTTTCTTCTTTTCCCCATAATTTTTTTCTGATTTCTTTCTTCATGATTCTCCTCTGCAACTCACGAAGAGGGTTTTAATTAGTAGATGAAGAAGAAGAAGAAGAAAAAGGAAAATCATTGAATAATATCTTTCTCAGTGACTTCACTCAGTATATCAATCGGACTTGTTTGATCCATTTCTGATTAATCTCAATCGTGTCAGAACCCCACCGGGCAAAGCAGGCTTCTCTCCACCATCTTCACTCCTAAACGAATGAATTAATAATTCAAATCTAGGTATCCGAGACCATAATTGCGGAACTTTGATTAAAGATTAAAAGCGAGAAAAGTTCATACCTTTGAACAGAGGAATTAAGGTTGAGATTCTGAAAATTGTCCAAAGCGCCTTGGAAAAAAAAACCCCCACATTCAATGGTCAATAAACAAACCGATTGGGTGACAAACAGGTTGAGAGGAAGAAACAAAAAGAGGGTTTTTTGTTTAAGCTTACTTATCGAGGATTTCATCTAAATCGTCAGGGTGATCAACCATTGATAGTGGTTGAGGAGTAAGGATATTTGGGTTTTTGGTCGATCAATCTATGAATCACGAAGCGCCTGTAGATTGTGATGTTATGATAGTTGTACCAAATCCCGGTGTGGTTGCGGCTCTTGGGTACACAAAAGGTAAGGTTCCCTTGAAGGATGTTATTCCTACTAATAACAATAGATAGGATCTTACCATACAATCATTGAATCACAAAATTAAACTATAAGGGTCGACGCATACCGTTCACCATCGACTGTGAAGAATTTGCCGTCATTATATTCTTCCTGTATTTTTATTTCTGCAATCCCAATCACGAACACAATGGATCTTCTAGGTTTCTCCCACTAGCTCTCTTAATGCTCTCTTGGTGATAGAACCAATAATGAGATTGACGTTAGAGTAGGAGGAGGACCTAGAGTCCTTTTAAAATAAAGTTTTGCACCCTCCCATCAAGGTGTGCAAATAAGGTAGGATTATTTTCCCTAATTTGACGAGGAATGGGTTTTCTATTTGGAATCCAATTCTATGAGATTAGTATCGGTCAATAACCTAATTGGTATATGGGACAATAATAGAGAATATTCTTACAATCTCCCACTTGAACCATATGACCACATAATTATAATCTCAAACATAATTTGGATTCTAACATTATACTGCAGTATTTGAAAGTAAACCCATCAACTTTATGTCATCACAATCATAATACCATACTTGAACAAAACTACTAATTTGGATCATGACGATTATACATTATATAACGACATACTCCCTTCCATAGTCACAACACTAATAACTTCATCCAAATAGGTTCAAAAGTAGGGAATAGACTAGAAAAGTTTGTAACTAAATGGTCAAACATAATATCTCACATATATTAAATAAAATGTGTACACACAATAATAAAGTGAGAAATATTTAGAAACAACAAATATCATGATCATTTAAATAAATAAGTAAAAATGATATACGCAGTAACATTGTCACAATACATTATCAGCGGCTTCGAAATGGTGTCGACAACCCGAAGTCCTGAGATAATGTTCCGTAATCAAATTACCATAGATGTGGCCTCAAAGCATGCCACAAACTCTGCTTCCATAGTAGAAGTAGAGACACAAGTCTATTTCTTGGACTTTCAAGAAATCGTCCCACCAATAAGTAGAAAGATGTATCCTGATGTAGATTTCCTACTGTCGAGGCATCCTGCATAATCAGAGTCTGAATATCCGATCACTTCAAACCGATCAGATGCTCTGTAAGTAAGCATGTACTCCCTAGTCCCCTTTAAATACCTCATCACCTTCTTTCCTGCAACCTAATGATCCATGTCAGGATTACTCACATATCTGCCTAACATACCAACAGAAAAAAACTGATGTCTGGACGAGTACAAGTCATTGCATGCATAAGACTCCCTACTGCGGAAGAATAGGGAATATCCTTCATTTGTGCTCTTTCCAGATCATTCTTTGGGCATTGATTTAGACTGAACTTATCTCCTTTGATAATGGGGGGAAACACCTGATTTGTAATTCATCATGCCATACCTTTTCAAAACTTTGTTAATATAGGTTTTCTTTGATAGCCCAAGTATCCGACGAGATCTATCATGAAATATCTCAATGCCGATAACGAAAAAAGCTAAACCTTTATCTTTCATTTCAAAGTTCTTAGAAAGAAAGGTCTTTGTATCACTCAACAAACCAAAATCATTACTAGCAAGTAAAATATCATCCATATATAAGGCCAGAAATATAAATTTACTCCCACTAAGTTTGAGATATATACACCTATCAAAAGTGTTCTCAACAAATCCGAAGGAAACAATGATATGGTTAAATTTAATATACCACTGTCTGGAAGCTTGTTTAAGTCCGTATATGAATTTCTTAAGTTTGTACACTAGATTTTCTTTTCCTTGATCACTAAATCCCTCAGGTTGGTTCATGTAGACTTTCTCATCTAAATCCCCATTGAAGAATACAGTTTTCACATCAATTTGGTGAAGCTCTAGATCATAATGAGCTACTAATGCCAATATGATTCTCAGAGAATCCTTCTTAGAGACAGGAAAGAAGGTTTCATGGTAATCAATGCCTTCTTTTCTGAGTGAATCCCTTTGCAACTAGTCTAGCTTTATGTCTCTTAATATTACCCTTCGAGTCGCGTTTGGTTTTAAATACCCATTTACAACCAATTGCCTTAAAGCCCGTTGGTAATTGAACGAGATCCCACACATCATTATCACTCATGGACTTCATCTCATCTTTCATGGCATCTACCCATTTAAGAGAATCATTATCGTTTATGGTCTGTGAAAAGGTTAATGGGTCATTCATAGTATTATCAGTGGTAACTACATCATGGAGTGATACATATATAGTCATCAGGAATAGCAGACCTTCGAACCCTTTGAGATCTTCCTTGAATTTTCAGTTGAGAAACATTCATAGTATTATCAGTGGTAACTACATCATGGAGTGATACATCTTCAATAGTTTGTTATTCCATAGGATCATTTTCAATAGTTGCCTGTGGGACAACATCATTATGATGAATATGTACATCTTTTATAGTTTATTGTTCCACTAGATCATTATGAATAGTCACTCGTGGAACAACAATGTTATCACGATGTACATAAGTTGGTAACGAAATTTGATATTCTTCAAATACCACATTACGTGGTTTCTCACTCCCACTAATGTTACCATCCTCTAAGAATCTAGCAGTTCGAGTTTTCACAATTCTGGTACTGTGTGTTGGTGCATAAAACCTGTAACCCTTTGACCACTGACAATAACCAATAAAGTAACAACTTATGGTTTTAGGGTCAAGTTTTCTTTCATGTGGATTGTACAATCTAGCTTCAGCAGGACAACCCCATACATGTAAATGCCCTAAACTAGGTTTCCTTCCATTCTAAGAACCCAGTTCAAGATATACACAGTTGTCTTTAATGCTTCGCTCCACAAGAATTTAGGCAATGAGGAGTTTCTCATCATATTACGTACCATATCTGTGATGGTATGATTGCGTCTTTCTGTAACCCCATTTTATTCAGGCGTACCAGGAGTTGTGTATTCGGTGGTTATACCCTTCAACTTAAGAAATCGGGCAAATGGTCCTTCACTTTGCCCTACATCAGTATGTCTACCATAATATTCACCCCCTCTATCAGATCTCACAGTTTTAATATTTCTATCTAACTTATTTTTTACTTCAGCACAGAACACTTCAAAAGCATTTAAAGCATCAGATTTTTCTTTTAATAATTAGACATAACAATATCGTGAGTAATCATCAATGAAGGTGATGAAATATTTTTCACCAGTTATACAAGGATCAAAATGGCCACAAATGTCAGTGTGTATCAATTTCAGAAGTGAATTTGTCCTTTTGGCAGTAACTTTATTTGTCTTAGATTGCTTACCTTTGATGCAATCTATACAAGTGGTGAAATTAGTGAAATCTAGATTTGACAATATTTGATGTTTCACTAACCTCTCCATTCTAGGTCTAGAAATATGACCTAAATATCTATGCCATAGGGATGAGGAATCATCATTGTTGGATTTACGCTTTGTTCCAATATTCACATACAGTGCAAGAATGGATTTAGAAAAATTAGAATCCAAATTAAGTTTATAAAGACTTCACATAAATTCCAGTGCAAACTAGATTGGTGTCTTTAAAAACGTTTACAACATTATCACCAAAATTAAACTTAAAACCTTCACAATCAAGTCTCGATAATGAAACTAAATTTCTAGAAATAGAAGGAACATAAAGAGTATCCATAAGGTCCAACTGGAATCTGGTGTCCAAAATGAGTCTATAAGTGTCGATGGATCGAACTTCAGACTCTTGCCGATTTCCCTTGTAGACAACGTTCTAACTTTGATTTGGTTTTCGGGTTGTAAGAAAGCCCTGCATAGAATTAGAAATATGAACAGTTGCTCCTGAATCAATCCACTAAGTATTACAAGGAACATCAACAAGATTGGTTTGAAAACATACTAGGATAGAATCATTACCCTTCTTTTCGAATCAAATCTTGCGTTTCTGACAGTTTTTCTGAAGGTGTCCTACTTTCTTACAGAAGAAACACTTCAACTTATCAGTTTTCTTTTCCTTGTCATCAAACTTTGGATTGGAGGCTTTCTTTGATGCATTGTTCTTTTTAAAATTTTCTTTCTTCCTTTTATTCTGGTTGGATACAAAATTGATCTCCTAGCATCCCTCGTCATTCAATCTCATTTCCTTTTGGACACACATACTCTGAAGTTCATTTAGAGTCCACTTATCTTTAGTTGTATTATAGTGGATCTTGAATGCTCCAAAACGAGGAGAAAGTGAAGTCAGAATTATTCGGGCAAGGTAACCTTTATTCATTATCAATTCGAGGGGTTTTAGTTGTGCACAGATACTTGCCATTTCAGAGATATGGTCTCCTATCCCATTAGTACCAGTATACTTCATTGTTACTAGTTTGGTCATCAAAGTCCCAGCCAAAGATTTATCAACAGTAGCAAAACGGTTCTCTACATTGATTAGGTATCCTTTGCATTTTCAGAAGTTGGTATGGAGCTATTAATAGTCTTGCTAATCGTCTTTTTGATATATAAAAGGCAAAGACGGTTGGAACACTCTCACCAATTATGTAATGTAACCTCATCATCAGTGCTCTCATCAGTGAAAGCAGTAAGTTTCTCATTATGTAAGGCATAATCATGATCCATGGCAGCAAGGTAATAAATAAGTTCTTCATGCTAGTCATTAAAGTTTGATCCATTCAGAAGTGGCATATCAATCATCATGCTTTGAGTTTCAGTAATAGAATATTAAAATTCTAGAAAGCAACCTATTGCATAATTTACAATCTATCCTGTGGGATTGAGATAGTAACCTACTAATGGTTCACTTTACATTAGATGGAAGACATCATTAGGGTAAAATATTTAAGTCATCAAAATTGTCAAATAATATGTATACCTGTGGATATTCCCATCCCATTTAATTGTTAAACTATCATATATAGATCAACGCAGTCATTCAAGAATGTATACTTGTGGATATTCCTATTCTATCTTGACCGTTACATAACGACCATCATAAGACCTTAAAGTTTGAGATTTAAATTGAATGTGTGATACGATTATGTTTAAGGTTAACATATATAATTATTGTGATCAAGAAAAATGTATACCTATGGATACTCCCATTCAACTTAATCACATAATCATCGATGCCCCAAACGCATTTAAAATTGAGAATTATACACTTTTAATTTAAATTTAACATAAATTGTCATCCAAGCATTATAGGTATTCTAAAATAATGCATAAAGACATAGACAACATCTATTTCTATCTATTTCTACCATAAAAGTATTCTAAAAAAACATAGAAATTCAGTTGATAATATAGAGCATAAGTAGAAATAGATGTACAATCCATGAAATATATACAAACTTAAATAGAGAGTACAAAGACACTATATCTATTATGATTAGAATCAGAAATAAGGCATAAAGAGAAGATAGGCTTACATAATGGGTTTATTTCATTAAATCCCATAATATGGGCTTTCATAATGGGTTTAGTTTATTAAACCCCACATATGGGGTTTTTTTTTTTTTTTGAAAGTAGGGTGCCACAAACCCAATACCCTAAATTATATTATACAAAATAAACCCTTGGATAAAGTATAACAAATAAACCCTAATTTATAATTAGAGTTTAAATATTTTCAATACTTGTGAGTCCCATGCAAATAACATAAAGAAGATTTTACAATTGTTCGTATAATATTGGTCATGAATCATATGAATTAATATCAAAATTAATATAATTCATCTCATTCAAGCCGATCCGATCAATCGGATCATACAAATATAATATGGGTCGAGTACTGTCATGAACAGTATCGACACTATTTATGAACAGTGCCTCGAATAGTATCGGCGCTAATGAACCGAACCTCACCCACCTACTTTAGCATAAAATGGGTACTGTTTATGAACAGTACCAAATACTATTCATGAACAGTACTCTCCATGTGATTCAAGAATGCATTGGCATAGCCATGAAGCTCTGATATCACTGGAGGGATATTATTCCTACTAATAACAACAGATAGGATCTTGCTATACAATCATTGAATCACAAAATTAAACTATAATGGTCGATGTATACCGTTCACCATCGACTGTGAAGAATTTGCCGCTATTATATTTTTCCTGTATTTTTATTTTTGCAATCCCAATCATGAACACAACGGATCTTCTAGGTTTCTCCCACTAGCTCTCTTAATGCTCTCTTGGTGATGGAACCAATAATGAGATTAACGTTAGAGTAGGAGGAGGACCTAGAGTCCTTTTAAAATAAAGTTTTGCACCCTCCCATCAAAATGTGCAAATAGGGTAAGACTCTTTTCCCTAATTTGATGAGGAGTAGGTTTCTTATTTGGAATCCAATTCTATGAGATTAGTATCAGTCAATAACCTAATTGGTATATAGGACAATAATAAAGAATATTTTAGAGAATATTCTCCAACAAGGGCTGATACTATCACACTATGTCGGGAGAAATGTTCATTGAGCCGTCCGAAAAGATTAGGGACGTGGAGATTGTCGACCTATACGTGGATCCATCATTCTTCTTCTGATTTTGGCAATGATCAAAACCGGGAATGAGAGGATAATGAGGGGTTTCGCTTGCAGAGAAGAAACGCAAGGGCGTTATTACATGGGTATTTTAAGTACTTCACATTTAGTAAGGACATTTTGATATTTAAAATAAAAGATAGTAGCTCACATCAGCATATAAAGTATATTCCTTAACAGTGATTGATGGTAGGGGGTTTGAGTCTAATTTGATGAAACAGAGGGGATGTTCTTATAATAGTGACATTCTCTAGAGAGTGGCATTGTAAATTATCCCTTAAAAAATTGTAATGAAGTAGAGGTGGAAGGGAGGAACCAGAGAGTAGTAGTTGAGATTCGATCTATCCTCCAAGATAAGCTTAAGCGAGATTTTTCAGATTTTTAGTATTTTTTTCCCAAAAATTTGTATAAGGAAAGGCTCTAAATATTTGACTCCAATAACAAGTAGGATGAAAATAAAGGTAAAATATTTCCAACCATATAGTATAAATTTGATCCAACCCGATATTATCCAGATCAGTATGGGATCAGTATTGCCGATACTTAAATCCAGGGACGGTAGTCTTGTCATATTTTATCTTATCAAGTGCCAACAAAATCTGGCTGCAAACGGCTCTAAGTGGTGCACGTGACCTTGCTTCCAATTTTGAAAATTAATGCATGTGGTATTGTGTACACATGGTCTGTCAAGGATTTATAAAATAAAAAAAAAAAAATCTCGAACGGGTTTAATTAAAATTGTTTCTAGTTTTTTCTTGATTTATTTTTTTTTTTTTTTTGGTAGAAGGGAGATGAATATTAGGACGGATCTATATCTCCAACTAGCACATTTATTCAGCACCAATATAGTTTTCTTAGCCAAAAAGAGATTGGATAAGATTATGTCATATTATTTTACAATGAGAAGACAAAATCTTCAATCGATAATCATTGTTTTATATACGGAGAAGCAAATCTTTAAGGTACCGGTTGATAATATTTTATTTTTAGAAAGTGTTCTTTTATAGAAGTATTTATTTTTTATTTCATGTTGCGAGAATACTTTGGTGGAATAAAAACAATGTTTCCATACAAAATAAATAAATAAATAAATAAATAAAAATAAATAGAAACAACATTTGGTAAAATTTTTCCAGATTTGTCATTAGAATATGAAAAGAACATAATCAGGTTTCGTAGACATGCTATTCTGGTGAAATTTAACTTAAATAAGGAAATACTTTGTCATTGAAATTGTTTTTTAAAATACCATTACACTAAATGAAAATACATAAACAAAAGTGTAAAAATTTTTCACATTCATCTTAACAATAAAACAAAAGTTTCTCATTTAAGTTTATAGGAATTACAAATAGGTGTATTGAAATTTTAGTACATAAAAAATCAAATTGGGGGATAACCCTTATCTATAGCCATATGATTTCCAATTTGTATCCTTAGCTTTTAAATCTTTTTTCTTCCTGAACATTGACTAACCTAATGGATTGATGTAGAAGTACCAGCAACATCCCCATCTTCCTGCTCCTAGTTCTCTCTTCATTAGTAGTCTTCTCCGAATTGTTGAAAAAGTTCATCTGCTATTTGTTCAGATTTGATGTTATGAAGTCCGCAACAAGGTATCAAGTGAGAATTGAGGCATGTTTTTTAAAATAGGGAATCTTGATTTAAAATCCCAAAACAATTGATTCCTTAAAGAAGAATGTCTATAATTGAGCAATTCCTTAGTACTTGTGCACTGTCTTCTCCCTCCATTATAATCTGGTATATGATCTCTCTCTATCTCTCTCATTTGAACAATGTCAAATAACATTCATACTCGCATATCCCGAGTCTAGAACGTAATACTTCCATACAATATGTTAAAGCAAGACATTAAATGCATATACAACAGTCATTTGCATGCAAGATAGTTTGGGCATTGATATATGATGAATACATTTATGTGTGAAATATAGTGTAGTAAAACATGCATTTTACATATTTAGAATGGAGCTACCTTGGCTCTACTCTCTTTTTGCATGCTTTATATTTTCAAGGCCTTAAGGACTATCGGACGATATCTCCAATTTTACACGTAAAGAAGTCCTATTTTTTTTCATGGTTGCGAAGAGGACGAAATTCTAAGCAAGATGGACATGTTCAATTAAAAGCATACATTTGTTTGGTCATATTCTTTTCAGGGCAGAAAAAGAATAATGGATCAGAACTTAACCAAGATGCAGAACCAGCCAGTTTGCAGTTGTCCTAGA
The DNA here is from genome assembly GCF_013358625.1 of Macadamia integrifolia. Lineage (NCBI taxonomy): Eukaryota > Viridiplantae > Streptophyta > Magnoliopsida > Proteales > Proteaceae > Macadamia > Macadamia integrifolia. The sequence goes on from NW_024870482.1 coordinate 512,777, forward strand.
GGTACAAGAATATTCCAAATGCCAACAAGGATCGATGGACTACATCCTTAAGCGATTGAAGATTCGTTTTTGATAACAACAACTGCCTAACGTAGTTGGTGAGTTGTGGTGTGGAAAATCCCTTGCTTATTAGGAGGTCTCAAGTTCTGTGGTTTTTATTTTAGAAGATTTTCTCTTTCCTACTCATCACTCAAAGGAGGTCGGCCAAAGGGTTTCTTAATCAAGAGGAGAGAGAAATAAGGAAATAAAGAGAAAAATAGAAAAAAAGGGAGAAAAATAGGAAAGGGAAAAAAAAGGAAAAGAATAATTAAAAAAAATCATCCAAAATGCTACCCACATTTGAAGAAGAGAGAGAAAAAAATAAAAAAAAAGAAGGAAAAAGGAAGCAAAATCGTTGGAGATTCCCTACTTCCTATAATTCTTTATCGTCTCTCTCCTCCACCTAATCAACAAGATAAATATATATATAATATATATATATATATATATATTTTTTTTTTTAGAAGCTAAAATTTTAGCTTCCCTCCCCCCCATTCTCGATATAATACAATTAACACAAGGGGATGAAGCATTTCATTCTTCTTCTAGGGTTTTTTCTTAATTGCTCTATCTCTTTCTCTAGTTTTCTCTTTCTCTAGCTCTAGTTTTAGGTTTATGCTTTAAACAATTTTGTAAGTTCTTTTTATTCAATTAATGCAAACACTTGTGTTTTTTATTCAGTCTTTTATTTTTATTGTTTAAGCAATTGAAGTTGTAATTTTCAAGTTCTAGTTCTAGGTGACAAGAACAAGCTATGAAGCATGTCTTTCAAGGGTTGAAGTTCAAGTTTTTTAGTTTTCTTCAAATTTGTTTTCTCTAATACTAGAAATTTCAGATTTGGTTTATTCCATAACTGGTTTTTAGTATTGGTAGTATCTCAAATCGATCAAGTTTTCAGTTCAAGGGTTGAAGTTCAAGTAAGTAGGCTCCTTTAGTAGTCTTCTCTCTTCCCTCTCATTCCCTCTTCTGACTATCCTTTCTTTCTTAATTTAAGATTTTAATTTCAGTCGTTACATTATTGCTATCCCTTTCCCCCAAGGTTCATGGTTAGTGTATGTATTGGCTATGCCCCTCCAAGCCATAAAACCATCATTTTATTGTTTTTATTTTAATTGTCTCATTTTTCCTAAAGCCAAGTAGAGAAACCTACTTGTGAGGGTGACTCTCTGGTCAAGTAGGGAAGCTCATATTATGATGCATCCCTCGAGCTAAGTAGAGAAACCTACTTGTGAGTCTCTCTCTAGTTTTATCCCCTTTCTTTTATTTTATTTTTATTTCAACATTTTTTTTCCTTTATTGTTTTTTTTTTTAAATGCGTGGGTTGTTTATTTTCAGTTATTTATTTATTTAATTTTAATTGAGTGGCTTGCGTCTTTAAATTCTTAGATGACGAATGGTTAAGACGTTATTTTAGATACATATGTTTAGGACGGTAATTAGAATTAGATCACAACCATTAATTGGTTCACTTTTGCATTATTAAAAGAGCAAAAAAAAAAAAAAAAAAAAAGTGGCTACTCTCCCTGTGTTTGACCCGTAGCTACACTGATTTGTACATTTGCGGTTACATTTTTAATCCTAACAATATACCTTTGGGAGGATGAGGAAATTGCAAGATAGGATCCTCTAGAGCTCTATTAAATATACGATAATCATTTGCACTACCTTCCTAGCTTGCATATATAAGTGTAAAATTTATGGCAAACGAGTTGGCACACATTACATTTTAAGTTGTTTTCCCTTTCCGTTCTCGATATGGGATCTATTTCCCCTTGGGAACTATAGCAGTAACATATGTACTATCTATGACACCAATGCAATCATAATTAAAAAAAAAAAACAACCGAAAGTGCTATTATGTGAAACAAAAACGGTCATAAGTTAAAAATGAAGTAAACTTATTAAAAAGAAAAATTCCATTCAACCACAAAATATGGCCAGCATTATTGTTTGCGATTATATTCATAGGAATCTCTTAAAAAGATAGGGCTTTGATATACTCCTTAGAAGCTTAAGTACCACTTGCAACACTTTGCGAAAGTAATAACTAATAGTCTGCCTTGAATCTTGGAATCTCTCCACAACTGCTCTATTGGTAGGACCTACTCCTATTATCCTAAACATGAACATTCTTAATTGCACATTGATGCCTGAAGTGAATCTTCAATCAACTTTCCGTTTGTCTAAGGATAAGTAGACCTGTAAATAAAAAGTGTATTTCACTACCAAATAAATAGACCTCACATTCGAGGACATAGATTGATAAATCAAACCAAGTAAAACATTATATTCTCTCTCTCTTTTCTTAGCCTTATCTCATTCTTTAACACATACAAAGTCACAAAGCAGATCAGTCCTAACCCTCTTAGCAAATTGATGGGTTATATGTTGTTTTCTTGTTGTCCTTGTTAACAACCTCGGCCACATGACAGTGATGACGTGATAACTATGATGATGTGGCAGCCATGATGTGGCATGTTCAGTCTCTCCAATGAGATGGTAGTAGTGTATGATGTGTTTGAGTGGTTTGGTTCATCTATATGGTAAGTGGTGCCGATTTTCGGATCTAAAACTGATAATTTTGGCTTATTTTCATTTGGGGGTATTTTTGAAATTGAAGATGATTTTCTTGGAATATGAATCCTACATGTGCCAATGTGAGCATAAAAAATTTCTTTCTAATGCACCCTATTTCGCATTGTTTCAAAATCAGATGAAAAAGTTACGGCTCTTGCAATATTCAAGGGCATTTTGGTCTTTTTATGGCTGATTCTGTTGATGGGATCTTCTAAACATTTGTAGAGCTTCGAGTCATGGTCCATACCCTTTTCGTTTTGATTCAATCCAAATCCGTATGAGGGAGTTATGGTGGTTTCCACGAAACCGGTCCAAAAAATTGGAATTATATATATTGGTTTGGGTGTACAAGGGGTTGTTTCAGCATTGTTTTTAAGATTAGAGGGTTTTTGTGTAATTTAAGACATTTTGGTCAAATGGGTCAAGGGGACTTTCAGCATGATATTTTTGGAGATGTGGGGCTTATATGCAATTTATGTGGGGTCTTTTAGAAATAAACTTGGAAATCAATCTGCCCACCAATGGGAGCTCAACAACTGTTCTATGATGATGCCAAACGCTTATGTCATCGTGTCAGCGCACATTCCGATCCTATGATCAAGATTAAAAGACTGTCGGGTAGATCCAATGGTCGAGGTCTAAGGCGCCTTTGAGCCTTGATCTGACAATCGCAATGCACCTCACACCCCCACACACTGCCAGTGTACCCTATGCTGCCCTGATAGATTCTCTTTGGGGCTTTCTCATTGTTCCGCCATAAATTTTGATCCACAAGGCCAAATTGATCCATTCAAGTTGTTACCTTCGTATTTTTTTTTTTCGTACTCTATCCATTAGAAGTCCTAGAACTGAGTTTAGAAGTGAAGAAACACACAAATTTAAGAGACGTGTGTTCCCATGGTTGGTTGGCTATTGAATAGGTATTGTTGCTTGATGGAGGTTGTTCCTATTCCATTAATGGTTGTTTGTAAAGGTAGTTGAAGATTTTTAGTCGTTTATTTATTCTAAGTCAAAAGAAAACAAAAATGAAGAGAGGTTGGCCCTTTATGTCCATTAAAGTGTAAGAAGATAAGGGAGAGGCTTTATGAGTGTAATGCTTGTGTTGCTCACTTGAAGATTTAGGTCTCCTACTTTAAATGAGAGTTGAAGATTCCATTCTGCAAAGACAATGCTTTGGCACATCTCTTTGAACACCAGACAAATGTTGTGAGATTTTTTAGTCCTACATTTACTTTGCCATTACTATCTGTGATGATGTATGATTGCTAGCAGTAGGAATTTATTATTGAGAATGTATGGTAACCTAAGCTTGACTGTATGACAATTTATATACCCATGATTATTACTTTGTCTCTATAAGAGGTGTACAGTGGGTGCTCCCTTACAGTGGGTGTTGCTATCTATATCGACACCATATGTGTTTTCTCAGCTATATATTGGGAAAACTGGGTGAGGGCGCTCCCAACTGTAAGTAGAGTTAAAGTAATATATTGAGTAGGTATGAAGCCTTTATAGGAACTACTTTGGGGACGTAGGCATCTTGTCAAACATCATAAAAATCCTTGTGTTATGTGTGTGGATTTACTTTTTGTATAGTACTGCTTAGAAGTATGTGGAATGCGGAATGGTTGCACACATTTGGAAATGCCTATGAGAGCCAAGTTTGCATATGATTGTGTGCTACCACGTTCATTGTTTGCTAAGATTGCTAAGTACGTCACTATACACGTCAGATCAAGGAAAAGAAATTGGATTCGTTGCTTCACCCCCCCTCTCAATGACTGTCGAGTTACAACACTATAGACATCAAACTCCAACATTGTTTTTCGGATTAAAAGGAACAAGCACTTGTAATAAATATTTTAAGTCCAACAAAAATTTTCAAGGCCAACACCTCTGATCTTGATGGTATAAATTAATCAGTTCCTCACAATCCTTCCAAACTATGATGACGATGATATGTAATCGTTGTGCTTGCTACATTCCTTTGATAATTCTTCTAATCTCACATTCATGTGTGCCCCCTACAAATCCAGAGTTTAGGGAAGCACTGATGCAAAAACCATTGTTAAAAATAGTTGCCACTCATCTCACCAAACAAATGCCGGCCATAGCTCCTGTCACAAGCAATGATACGCATGCGCTTAGTATAAAGCCTTGATATTTTGGCCAAGAAATCATCGGGTTGGGATTAGGGGGATTCTTAGGCTAGAATTTATTTTATGAGCATGGAATTGTTGGTCAGCACAACCACAATAAGGGGCTCGCTTTTTGGGTGCATTTTGGACTCTTGGTCACGGGTATCATTTTCGAACATTCTTGAAGAAGTTGTGGGAGCAATGGAAATGTTCGTGGATTGTTGCAGCAAAAAATAATTCCATTTTGCACCATCGATCAATATACTTGTATTATGGGGATTAAATAAAAAATAGCTCAAGTTAACGGATCAGACCTCAAATCAGTGTAACGAGGTCAGATTTTTGGGCTTAAATGTAAAAAACGAAATGCGAGGAGGGATTATGTAATTAAAACAAACGTGAGGGGTATTGGATGTAAATTTCCCTTTTTTTTGGGAGGGGGGGTGGTTGAAGGGTGAAATCACTCTTAGATGTTAAATCTGTTTGCCATATATGATCCATTCCCATAAGCTCCATCTGGTTGCATGTAAAGGAAAGGGAAGGGAAGTGAAATCAATTTTAAAAAGAAAAAAGAAAGTTTTATAGTCATGCTTGTGTAACTTAAACTCTTAAGATAGTTAAAAAATATACTTTTCAATGTAATATTTGCTGCCATGGAAATCTGATCGGATAACTTGCACATATAGAGTCAAAGGATTAGTAATGTCCAAAGTGGACTTCCAGAGGGGGACTTAAGGGTGTCAATTTCAAACCGAAACTGAATACCAAAACCTAGCCCAATTAATCAGATTGAATCGAACCGAATAAATTCGGTTCATATTCGGCTTGGGTATGTGAGTATTGCTATTCGGTTCGGTTTGGTTTCGGTTTAGGATGTTAAAACCATTGATTCTGAACCGAAACCGAACCGAATTACTCTTAAAAGTTAAAACCAAAAAATGAAAAAAAAAAAACCCTACTATTGCTAAGACTTAGGAGGGATTTTCCGTATTCTTTTTTGAGTTTTTGACTCTTAGAGGAGGCTAGGTGCGTTGGACATGTTATTATGCTTTTTTTATTATTATTATTATTATTATTTTTTTATTCTAGCTTAGATCTTACTTGAGATTGGCATTTACAATTTTATTCTGTAGGTCGTAAACTGATACATGTTTTGACTATGTTATGGTCAGATTTTGATGGGTTTTATTATCTTTAATAGGTGATTTTGAATGATTATCTGAAGAGACTTTATGATTGATGGAATGTGTAAGGCAAAAATTGGAGAACCGAGTTGGTAACTTGAGCCCATTATGGCATTTGGTCCATCACAGTCATGGTTCAAAAGTGGAAACGTTTTTCAAAACTGAATTAAAACTGAGGTACATAACCGAATTAAAACGAATATCAGAACAAAATTAGAACCGAAACTGTACCGAACCGAATTGAATGTGTTTGAGTATATAAATATGGAACCGAGTCAGTTCTCGATTCGGTTATGGTCCACAATATCGTCGTTTGGAACCGAACTGAAACCAAACCGAATAACTGAAATCCAACCAATTGACACCCTTAGGGGGACTCTTCGATTGGTAAGTTGGTTCTCCGAAAAAATAATATATATATATATATATAAATAAGAATTTGGGAACGAAAGAGTTGTAGGCTTAGTGAAGGGAATTTATGTGTGTTGTACCCAGTGTTATCAAAAATTCGGCTGAATAATTCGCGAATTATTCGGCCGAACCGAATTTTTCTGAATTTTATCAAAAATTCGGATCGAATCCGAATTAAAAATAAAATTCTTTAAAATTCGCGATTTTTTCAAAAGTGAATATAAATCGCGAATAATTCGGACCGAATCCGAATTATTCAGTCCATTTAAACATTATTTAAAAAAAAAAAAAAAAAAAAAAAAACCCAATAAGATTTTTTGACTGAATCCTTAAATTAATCGTCCGAATTATTCCGAATAATTCTCCGTCCGAATAATTCCTGAATCCGAATTTGCTAACTATGGTTGTACCTGTATGTATATCATACTACTATTAAAAGTACGTACACCACTTCTTTGTATACTTTTTAAAAAAAGAGAAAAAAAAGCCATTGGCATCTACAAAAAAAGACAATGACCAAACCCCCTGCAATGGAGGAGAAAATTTTTCAGATTAATAATTAGGAATCAAATTGTGGGCACATAAAAAGTGGGAGGTTTTAAAATTCAAGATAAAAAACCCTTCGACATAAAAAGAGGGATTTTATTTAAATAAATCATAATAAGTATGAATCAAATCGTGGGAGCATTAGTTGGACATTGAGAAAAAAAATTCCAAAAACTATTTGAAAGAAATCGAATGGCTCTCTTGGGTTGCACAAAAGGGGGAGGTTTTAGAAAAGAAATCCCTAATAATTAGGAATCAAATCATGTGAGCATTAGTTGGGGATTGAGGAAAAAAAAATTCCAAAAAAAAATTGGAAAATAAGCCGAACTGCTCTCTTGGGCTGCACAAAAAGGGGAGGTTAAAAAAAAAAAAAAAAAAACACTAATAATTAGGAATCAAATCGTTGGAGCATTAGTTAGGGATTGAGAAAAAAAAAATTCCAAAAACCATTTGAAAGAAACCGAACGGCTGTCTTGGGTTGCACAAAAGAGGGAGGTTTAAAAAAAAATCCCTAATAATTAGGAACCAAATCATGGGAGAATTAGGCTTTGTACTGTAACGATTCTGTTTTTTAAACTTGATTCTGGGTGTGGCACACTTTTTTGTATTTATGTTTTTGGAGTGATTATGTGTCTTAAATGCTGTATGGTAACAAAAAAAAAAAAAAAAAAGATTTTGTAACTTGGAAGAAACAAAAACATGTATGGTTCTAAGATCAATAGGAAAGCACTCCATAAAACAATTGCTCTTGGCTGTATCTATCCAAATCTCTATGAGAACATGGTACTCTTCTCTTTTTTTTAGTATTGATCCACATCGAAAAACCCACAAATAAGAGGTATCAATGCTCTAAAATCGCCCTTTTCCATTAAAGATCAACTCCCAACGCTAATAGGCAGAAAGAGAAAATTTATTGGTAGAAATTCACCCGCTGGACTTGATAAAGAACCTAAAGCAAAGAAAACAGAAATTCACCCAATTAAATTATCAAATCGAATTGGAATATTATATGTTACAACTGGATTTAGCTATTTTTGAGTTTTTGACAGAGCAAACAAACTTCAGAGGATGCGTGCAGCTAGTGGATATCCCTCTTCAGAGCAAAAACTGATTTCTAAACCCTAAACCCGTCAAGATGCATCAAGAGAACAGAATTTCTCATGTAACACAACCTAAATGAATCGGATCAAATCAAATGAAGAGAAAGAGATCGAGAAAAATAGAGAGAGAGAGAGAGAGAGAGAGAGAGAGAGAGAGAGAGAGAGAGAGAGAGAGAGAGAGAGAGAGAGAGAGAGAGAGAGAGAGAGAGAGAGAGAGAGAGAGAGAGATCTCGCAGTGTAGGTTCTCATCGACGGTTGGCGATAAAGCTTCAAAGGTTCTGGAGCATCACACTTCGAGCTTCAGTTAGGCTCTATATGCTTCTCTCTTTAGGTTTTCCAAGATAGAAGAATGTAATAGGGTTTCCACATAACAATCTGCCCATTTCTTATGTTTTGAGTGCAAATTCTGGTTTTACCCTTTCATACTTAAGTGAGAGCCCTGATTCTACGCCTTTTGCTCATAATCGATTATGAGTGTGAGAAGCTTGCTTTTCATGCTCCAAAAAAGGGACTCTAAAACTTAAAAAAGTGCTGGTTCATTTCAAAAAACACAAGAAATTGAACCAGGCTTACTATACAGTTTTTACCCCATTTCTGTTCCGGAAAAATGGAAAAATAACAGAATCCATTTTTAAGAACATTATAACACCTAGCGTTAGTTGAGGATTGAGGAAAAAAAAAATGCCAACAACGATTTGAAAGAAGCCAAACGGCTCTCTTGGGCTGCACAAAAGGGGGAGGTTTCAAAAAAAAAAAAAAAAAACCCTAATAATTAGGAATCAAATTGTGGGAGCATTAGTTGGGGAATCAGAAAAAAAAAATTTCAAAAACGATTTAAAAGAAACCGAACGACTCTCTTGGGCAGTGTAATTAAATGGTCTATTGATTTAATATGTGATTAGCATTTAATTGCTAAACGTATCTTTCCCTTTCTTGCAAGAGGAGAAAAAATTTTAGACTATAATTAGGAATCAAATCATCGGAATATAATAACACACAAAAAGGGGGAGGCTTTAAGAATCTAGACAAAAAACCTTTGACATCAAAAAGATAATGGGGATTTTATTTTAAATAAATCCTAATAATTAGGAATCAAATCATGGGAGCATTAGTTGGAGATTGAGAAAAAAAATCCAAAAAACAATTTGAAAAAAACCAAATGACTCTCTTAGGCTGCACAAAAAGGGGAGGTTTTAAAAAGAAAAAAAATCCCTAATAATTAGGAATCAAATCAGGTGCAGTAGTTAGGGACTGAGAAAAAAAATTCCAACAACGATTTAAAAGAAGTTGATGGCTCTCTTGGACTGCACAAAAGGGGGAGGTTTTAAAAAGAAAAAAAATCCCTAACAATAAGGAATCAAATTGTGGAGCATTAGTTGGGGATTGAGAAAAAAAATTCCAAAAACGATTTAAAAGAAGTGGAATGACACTCTTGGGCAATGTAATTAATGGTCTATTGATTCAGTATTTGATTGGTATTTGATTGCTGAACGACTCTCTCACTTTCTTGCAGGAGATTCATTCACATATGAGCCCTTACCTATATATACCAGAGAGAAGACAAAAGAGCAACTACAGTAACGACAGATTCCTCCTCTTCCCTCTTATGATCTTGATTCACTAGTAGACCCGCTTGGGAGATTAGTGAGGTATTCCCGCCAAGAATATGGAAAGTATTAGGGTGTTCGGGAGATTGATGAGGGTGTGCAAATTTTAATCCCACATTGCCCTAGGGGGAGATTATTGGGCTAATTGATAACCTTTAGTTTCAACATGGTATAACGCATTTTAAAGCCTTGAGGCCCATCAAAGAGGATAATATTGTACCAAGGTCAATGGGATTAGGACGTTACAAATGGTATCAGAGCAGATCCCGACAATGTATGGGACCACAACAGGGATGCTGTGCCAGTGTAGGTATCATGGACCTCCATAGGATCGCGATATGGAGCGTAGCGCGTGTACACACGGTAAAAGGGAGTCGCCCTAGAAAGGGTCTAGTATCCCCTAGTCATCAAATACCAAGGGGGGATACACGTAATGGGTGAAAGGGAGTCGCCACCTAGAAAGGGTCTAGGACCCATAAATGTCTCCCCCAATTAAGGGAGAGAGACTAATGACTCTGATGGATAAGGCTGGTTTGCATAAAGAATTTGGACAAGTGTCAAGTGACAGACTGGGAAGGTGTTAGGCACCCAATCTACCCGGCCCAAAGTTTGTTTGACCAAAGTCTGTTTATACCCTACTAACTAGTCCTAAATCTAGGTCACTGAAAACTCTAAACTAGGTATCTAAGTATGACATGTGAAAACCCTAAGCCAAATGTCTAAATTATGCTAGCTAGGTTATGATGCAAATAATGAAATGATTACGCTAATTAACTTAAAAACCCTAAATGATTTAATTAATGTATTATGAGTCTTAGATTAAGCTAATGAAATAAGCCTAAACCTAGGATTAGTTTAGCAACTTATGAAACCCTAAATTAAACTAATTCGATTAAGTGGGACTGACCTAGATGGATGATCAATGAATTTGTGAGATCCTAAATTGAATTAATTAAAATGATTAATCCCAATCCCTAGTAATTTGTGAAATAAATTATTGCAATCCTACTTAATCTAATTGGTAAAAAGATTTATAAATTAAATGAGACCTAATTAATTTATAAAAAATGAAATAGATTAATTACATTAAATGAATGCATTTTTACTAATCTACCTAATCTAGTATAGGAGGATTAAACTAAACCTAAAGTTTAATTAAATTAATTATGAAACCTAATTGCACTAATTATGTTTATCTTAAGCTAATCTAAGATGAGTTAAACATTTTTCAAAACCCTAGTTAAGCTAATGAGAAGAGAATCTTTTAACTAAATAAATGCAATGCTAATTATCTTCTAAATTAAATATGTCTAATGATTATTTTATGCTATACCTATATTATGTTAGAGTCTAAATGTTATATTAATTGAACCCATTAAATAATTAAAACAACTAATTACGATAAAGAAAAACACTAGTGAAAAATGATATATGAGCTTAAGTAATTAAACTAATCAAAGAAGCTAAATGGAATGATTAAAAAAAGCTAAACAAGCTAAAAGAAGGGAAAGTTGGATGAATTGGAATACAAGTATACTAATTGCACTATTTTAAACAAGATTTGATTTTTTCTATTGCATTTAAAGAAAGAGGGTGAAAAGCTCTAAAAATAAGAAATTATAACACAAACCCTTTCCCCAAATACGTCCTAATGCTACGGGCCGGTTTGAGGGGCCAGCCACGCCCATACTAGTCTACGTCCTAAACTACTTCCCATATAAACTACGTCCCATATATTATTAAGAGAGAAAAGAAAACACAAAATGGTCTAACTTATCAAAATTATTTAATCTACAATGAACAATTAAGGCTATGATGAAGAAAAACAAAAAAATGCAGAGGGATTGTTTCGTGTTTGATTCAGAGAGAGGAAAAAAAAAAAAAAAAAAAAGAAAAGACATGGAGCCATAAAAAAAAAACAAACGATGGAGAGGGAGTTGTGTGGGGTGGCTGGGCTCAGTTAAGGAGAAGAAGATGGGTTTCAGTTGCAGCAAGGAGGGGCATTCGAGATAGGCTTCGGTCACAGGGGAAGCAAGAAAGAGAGAAGGGAGAGAGGTGAGTTGCAGGTTCAGCAAAGAGGAGCAGAAGAGGAGGAGAAGGTGAGAAGAAGGTTTGGTGGGACTGGTTAGCAGTTGCAGCAGCAACGAAACATAAGAGAAAAAGAAGAATGAGAGAAGGAGAAAAGGTGAGTTGCAGGTTCAGCAAAGAGGAACAGAAGAGGAGGAGAAGGTGAGTGGTGTCGGCCATGGAAGAAGAAGAAGAATAAGAAGAAGAAGAAGGGGAAGAGTTGGCAGCTAGAGTTGCAGGTCTATGGATTCGGCAGCAAGGAACAGAAGAGAAGGAGAAGATGAGAAGAAGAAAAAGAAGAAGAAGAGAAAGGAGGTTCGGTGGGACTGGAAGGGATGGAATAAGTTACAAGAGAGGAGGAAGGTTCGGAGGGTTTCAGTAGAAAGAAAGAGGAGGAGAAGATGGGTTCAGGTTCGGTTAAGGAAAAAGAAAGGAAGAAGAAGGGGGTGGAGAGGATTCAGCCATGGTAAAAAAGAAAAGAAGAGAAAAAGAAGAAGAAGAAAAAGAAGGAAAGGGTTGCAGGTTTGGAAGAAGAAATGGGAGGTGGCAGCCATGGAGAAGGGAAGGAGAAGAAGAGGAGGGAGGCGGCTGATTTTCTGCTACAGGGAAAATAAAAAAAGAAAGGAAGAAGAGATGGGAGAAGAGATAAAGAAAAGGGAGAAAGGATTAGGGTTCTTGGATCCTAATCCAAGGGCCTAGATCTAAAGGATAAAACAATTAACAATTAAGTAGAATCATAAAGCCAAATGTAAATTCAAAATCAATTTAAATTAAAACAAACCTAAAAAAATAATTAAGTCTGAATGAACCTAATTACATCTAATTAAACCAATTAAACAAAAATCATATTTAATTGAACCAAAAGACCTAAATATACCTAATTGAATCGGGTTACATCTAATAAACCATATTAAACCAAATTGAAACTAATTAGACCTAATGAATCTAAATGAACCAATCATTAATAAATTAGAACCTAATCTATTAAATTAGATAAACTAGTTCTAAATTGCAATTAGGAGAAGAAAAATACGTTAAACTCAGCTTTAATTAAGAAACAAGGGGAGATAACCTTTGTGCTTCAAGCCCCAAATCGAACCGAACTGAACCGGACTAGATCTCCCAGCTCAAGGAAGGATTAATGTGCTAAACTTTTAGACTTGGAGAATATTTGATTTTAGAGGGAAGAAGTTAGCCAAAACCTTGATGGGGCCATCCTCTCTCCCAAATTCTCAATTTTTTCTCCTCCCTTTTGGAAGAGAGGAAGGGCTATACTTATAGCCTTGGGACTTGAGACAATTCTCTCTTATTTTCGATGTGGGACTAAAAAACTAGAGAGAATTGTCCAAAAAGGCTTGCTTTTGGACAAAGGGGTTTGGGCGCCATGTGGCACTCTTTGCTTGCTCGGAATGGAATCTGATACCGAACTATGGAGTCAATTTTCGGGGGTCATATCTTTCAAACCGTTAGTCAGAATTCGACATGTAATATGTCGTTAGAAAGCTCAGTCCGAGCACTATCCAATGATGTGAGACACGATTGTGGTCTCGAACAAGAACCTTTACAAAAATATGCATAAAGTAGGGACCCGGATCATATAATGAAAGAGAATCGGGCGTTGATTCGTATAGTTCTCGCATCAAATTCTAATTCCGACTTGAGGGGACAAACAACAATAATCTACAACATCAAATTCTAATTTTTGAAAACATTTTCTCTTGAAAGTTTATAGGAAAAAAAATGGTCATTTTCTACTCTAAGCTCGAAAATTCTCCAAGTCTAAAATGTCCAACATGTAATTCTTCTTGTGTCATCATCGCCGGGGGGTGACAAAATTAGGTGTCTACAACATGCAATAGTAGCTTTGTTGTTTTGTTTACCTCCCCTCTCTAAGTTTTAGTCCTGTTGTCTTTTTTGGTCTGGTTCGGGGTTTTCTCCTCAGCTAGCCTGGGTGGCTTATGTATTGTTTTCTCCTTTCTTTTTTATTATATTTTCATTCATTTAAAAAAAAATGGTATAAAGGTCAATCTTGATTCACCTCTAGGGATAGAAGCACTTTGATTGAGTTTAACTTTGCAATTGGAGCAAATGTCTCCTTATTATCAACTCTGTACACTTAACTATGTCCCTTAGCCACAAATCTAGCCTTGTACCTCTCTACTATGCCATCAGAGTGATGCTTAACTGATAATGCTCATCTGCAGAGCCTCAACTCTTCACACATAGCTGCCTTTCATCTGGGATCAGCCATTTCTACGACAAATTTTTGGGGAATGTTGATTGAGGATAAGGCAATCGAATAGTCACAATCATAGTTGGCACGGTGCCAAGGCCGTGGAGGGTTGTCTAGGCGCTTAGGCGAGAAGGCGCCCGCCTTAAGGCGAACAAATGTTATTTTCCCCCCCTATTTTCTAACATTATTTAGTAAGTTATACATACCTTGTATCATAAAAAAACCAAGATTAAGCCACATCAATTCATTAAGAATCAACATTTAGCCACATCAAATCATAAAAAAATGGGTAATTTACAGCGCCACCCCTTGGAGAATGCCAGTATTATAGAAACACCTCTCGGACCCCCTACCGTCAGTCTCCATTAAGTAAGGATTTGAAATGATATTTTTACCCTTTTAACTAAAACAAATAATAAATCATATTTTACTTAAATTACTTCTCATTGAATCGCTAATCGTGAGTCCTGACTGTCTGCAATAGCAGTTACTGCCGGCGATTCCAACTTCTTCTCCGGTGGAACCTCACACACACTCACTCTCTCTCTCTCTCTCTGAACCTCGAGGCCGAAACGGCTACCTTTCATATCCCATAGATCAGTTTGTTTGAGAAAGGCAGGAGGATGCCAGGGAGACTAAACTGAAAAAATCTAAAACAAAGCATGGCTATGGTGTCTCTCCTCTCTCCCTTCCTCGTCTTTGTTCTCATCTTTCCTCTACTCTGCTAAAGCTCAATCTTTCCCAAGAAAGGGACAAACTCTTCATCTTACAAAGTCTCCCATTGTCAATTCACTCAGCTCGCCTAAAATTGAGACACTTCCACCAGCTGTGCAGAGCTTTTGGAAGTGGGTTTGTGAGGAAGGGGTGATTTTGGCAAAATCTTCGCTGGTAATGCCCGGAATTGTACCGGAAGGGCTAGGTCTGGTTGCTCAGAGGGATATACACCAAATTAAGAACACGAAAATGCAGAATATAAGTCCAAAAAAGAAACTAACCGACTCCGTGGTCGTGTGAATACTCTTTCCGATGAGGAACAACAAGGGCATGAAAACCGCAAAGAAAAGAGAATTCCAACATGTACTTCTGAAGACCAGCACCAGAGGATCCCCGTTTCAAAGCCATGGTTATTGAGATCAAAACCACCATTTCCTACCAGAAAGGGTTTTTCAAAAAAAAAAAAAGAAGAAAACAATCGAATCTTTGATTGCGAGTCCAATTCGAATCAAATAAACTAATCAACTTCCAAAATCCCCTTCACTCCAACAAGTCAAACATGCCCATGCCCTCATTGTCACCGCCGACCTCTCCAACAATGCCATCATCATGGGTCACCTCCTTGCCGCATTTGGCTCTAATGGCAGAGAGTCGTTGCTGGTTGTCGCGAGTTCATGTTGGTCGCCGCGAGTTCCTGCTGGTCGCTGCTGTCGTCGATGGGCCATTGTGATCTCCAGTGCTCGATTTGGGAGAAAGTATAGTAACAATTGATTTGAGGATGAGACTTATTACAGGGGCATTTTAGGTCCTTCACATTTAGTAAGGCATTTTGGTATTTAAAATAAAATATAGTAGCTGACATCAGCATATAAGGTATATTCCTTAACGGAGACTGACGGTAGGGGGTTTGAGTCTAATTTGGTGAAAGAGAGGGGGTGTTCCTATAATATTGGCATTCTTCAGGGGGTGGCGCTATAAATTACCTTAAAAAATTAACATTAAGTCATATTAAGTTATAAAAAATCAACATTTAGTGAAATGTTTTTATTTTATAATAAGTTTGACTGGTCAAATGATTTTATTTTTACATGAGACTTTTTGTATTAGTTATAACATAAAATCAGCTTTCTAACAAGTCTAAAATTACTTAAATCTGAGTTGCAATGACAAAGTTATGCTTCGGTCAAACTTATTTTAAAGTGCGCAAATACTGTTAAAATCGTCTGAATGAAAATAATTTTATGGATATCAAAACAAAATATTATTTTACCGGACTTTTGGTTTTTAACAATGTTTTAACGTGATAGAATTTATAAAATTTTCATAATTGAGAATAACCCCCAACATTTAAAAGTTGAAAATTTCCCCTATAACTAAAATCCAGTTTTTATTCTTGAACTGGTGAGTTGACTTTTTATATTTTTGGAAATTGATTTTTAAACTATTTTTATTGGATTCAAGTAGGATGTATTTGTTTATTTATGAATAATATCTTAATTACATGTTTTACTTAAATGATATTTGGCAAAAATAAGTGTCAAAACACAAGGCGACTGTCACATAGGCCCCAGGCAAACCGCCTGGACAACTAGGTGACGCCTTGACAACTATGGTCACAATTTGTAGGAGAGAGAGTTATAGGATACAAACTCGGCTATAGAGTTCGTACAAGCTCATTTTTCTTTTCTTATTGGAAGATCTGACTCAAGGGAATAGGTTGGAATATTACCTGAATCAAGCGGAGGATCAGGAGAGGGTTCTTGGCATGTCTTCTTTTCCCTCTATATACAAGTTACTCTTTTCCTTCATTGTCTCCAATGAACTCTAGTTCTCTTGTATCTCCATCCAAAACAACTCTCCCTGCCTCATGTTCTTGAGCAGTCCCAACTTCTTTCATATTTCCTTTATTTGTAGATTTACATATATCAAAAGAGGAGGATGGAACAGGTGAATATTGGATCATGTTTTCCATACGACTCTCCCCCTTAAAGAGTTGTCACAAATGTGGGGAAAAAAGGAACAGATTCAAAGAAGGTGACATCCATAGAGACAAGACTTTTGTGAGAGGGAGGGTGATAACACTTGTGTCGTTTTCCAATTGGAGAATAACCCAGGAAAATGCATTTGGGGGCTTGGGGGTCAAGTTTGCTATGCTCGAATTTATGAACTTGAACATAGCAGACACAACCAAACACTTTTACAGGGATGGGAAAGGCAAATGAGCAAGAATATAAACCTCTAATGGAGAGCGGAACCAAAGAATAGTTGAGGAAGTATGGTTGATGAGAAAGGTAGTTGTTAGTAAAGCTTGGACCAAAAAGTTATTGGAACATGCATCCTAAACAATAAACTCCTAGTAATTTCAAGCTAGTGGCATTCTTCCTTTCAGCTACCCCAATTTGTTGAGGGGTGTCAACACAAGAAAGCTGATAGAGAATGCCATGATCCCTTAAGAATTTTTGTAGTCCTCCAAACATGTATTCACCCTCGATCAGAGTGAACAATTTTTACCTTTGTTTCAAACAATTTTTGTAGTCCTACAAACATGATCACCCCAATACACATCCAAGGAGTTGAACACTTGACCACCCTGTTCTAAACTCATGTTCACTACCGTTTCACTTAAAAGTTCAAACTTTTAGGGAAGGGCAGCATCATGCATACTTCAAAAATTTATATTGGTGATTTTTTTGATTGGATACTTAGGAGATTGTGTTAGATTTTACTTCTCTTTCAGTTTCAGACTACAATTAGAGAACTTTCGCTTTCTTTTTTTAAATATGCTTGCAATCCAATGATGGAGGGTGGAATATAAAATCAAAATACCGTCGCGAGTGTGGTGTGAGCCGGTGGCCCTCTTCATCTCTTCTTTCTCTTCCCATTCTTGTTATTACATTCCATAGCCCTGTTTCCTGCTTCCACTCCTCTGTCCATCCATTGTATTCTTTATCTGGCTTAAATTTCCTTACCACTGGATTATTCTCTGTTACCATTACTGTTGGACTGAACTTGGATCTGCAGAAACTTCATACGAGTCCCAAGTGGCCTGAAACTTTGGAGTAAACCCCTCCTTCCTAGACGATGGAAATACCAAGGTTTATTTTACTATATTGTACTCCCTTTTTCCCATATTTCTCTTATCCCTGCATTTTGCTTTTAGTTCCAAGATTACCCTTCCCCACTTATGCCTTCCCTTCTATTTATTTGTTCCCTTCTTCTTGTAGCCTTGGAATTTTATTAATTTACAGCCTTACCACTACTTGCATTATTTTGAGTTTCCACTTGCTATTGTACATTTATATAGTGCTGGACTGCGACCGAAATTACAGATTTTGCATCCACCTCATTATTTGAGGTGTGAAGTATCCAGATGGACCCATAAGTAATCCAGACCTCACCCATCTCCCTGCGATACATCTGGGTTGCATTTTAATTTTACTACTTACATTCCCCATCGCTACAAAGCATTTTCTGGTGTGGACCAAATCATACAGACCAGCAGAGGATGGTTTGCGACCGATTAGTGGAGACTGATTATAGGCTAAGACCGACCGACTGTATAGCAAAAGATTTCAGTCTAGGAAATGGAGACTGATTAGATAATTGGTCAGTTTCGGTCTGTGCTCCATTATTAGACATAAATGCCAGTCCAATAAAAAACGACTGGGACTGACCAATTGACACACTTAGTAGGAGTTGATCTTGAGTACGGTTGGCAATAACTTGAGACTTGCTTAGTTGGGCCCCTGTTTGTTAGGGTTGGTATGACCCTCAATTTTTCTTAAGGTAAATGCTGTGTCTGGTACAGTAAACCCTGAGGCTTCACCCTGGTTGCTCGAATGAAATTCGTGAGTCCTTGCATGCTTGGCAATTAAGCTAGGGTGAGGGTTGATCAATAGGGTCAGAGTTTCGTATTGGTGAAATCCAATCCAAACTTTACCTGTTGACATCTTTAATTTTGAGCCCTTAATCTCGAACACGGATTTTATTTAAAATTGCAATAGCCATTGCTTCTTACGATCTCTCATCTAGCTTTCTCTCTTAAAATGCTTCTTGTACACTTTATCCAAGATAGCCTTATCTAGAAATGCTTGATTTTATTATATATTTATATTTGAAATTACCCCAAGGGGGTAGCTCAGTTGGCAAATATCAACACCTCACGATTAAAAGGTCATGTTTTCAACTCTCCTCGGGTCCTACCTATCGTATCATATATATATATATATATATATTTGAAACTTCTTCCTTACATTTCGTGCTTTCTTTATTTACCCTTCCAGAGGTTGAATTGTCATATTTAACCAATTCTTTCTTAGTGAAAGTAGTTTTACTTACAACTGAGCCTTTTTTTTTTTTTTTTTTCTTTGCAACTTTTTTCTGTCGACAGTCTGAGAATTATATTGAGAATCAGTTGCAAGATCAAGAGTCCATCAGTCTAATACAAGAAAACAAGAAGCTCCAGGCTCAGTAAGTGAAAAATAAATCCGCTTGATTTTTAATGGATACTTTCTTAGTTTTTCTTCAGCACATAAGTTGTATGACTTTAGGTACCTTACCTGAATTGAGATCCTAATAGTAGCTTGAGAAATGCACTTAAACACCATGCTTATTAATGCTATATCAGCATCGTAGAGCTGTAAACGGATTGGATTAAGTCTGGATGTGCCTATCACCGTATCCTGTCAAGAAAATCTGGAATTTTAACTAGGTACATATGCCTAAATCCTTCTGATTAGTGATCAGATATGGCTAAACGATTTTTTCGGTTTCATCGTAAACCTAATTGGTTACTTGCAATTATGTAAATGGATGGTTCAAACTGCACTCCAACCCAGGGCATTCCCCAGTCATATCATCCTAGTATCAATTGAATATGGGATAAACCAGATCGGATTTGTATCACATTGGAAGTTGGCCAATCCACATGTGTGTTAGTTGGACAGGATATAGATTGAATCTGGATTAAAATCATGTCCCTTCATGGCCACACTGCATAGAAAGATCTGGATAAAGCAGAAGATTTATTGCTCCTCTCTCTTGACAACACAACCTGACAGCTGACTTGGCAAACAAGGCTTTACATTACATGGAGCCAAAGATGATTTTCTAGTTATTTGTACTTTTGGAAGGACCTTGAATTCGATTTCTGTTTATTTCAGGTGCTCAGAATACGAGAGAAGGGTGGAACAACTTATTCTCAAGGTACTTAACATAAAATGACAACTTATAAGTACTTTCACATCTAATGGAAACAATGGTGCTGAATAGTCTTTCAAACTTTGAAAATTTACAACCAGAGAAAAATTTGTCTTATTCTATTAAGTTAATTTTCAAAAAGGAAAAATACCATTGAGAGAGAGAGAGTTTTGAATATTTTCATGCCGATCCCTCTTAACATGATTACTCAGTAAATTTCTGGTGGTATCTTTCACTTTTTTCGAACATAAAATAAAGAAAGCAAGATGCTCACTCGTTAAAAATGATTACTAAAATACTATGGGTTTTATTTATATGTGCATTTTGAGCATTTGAGCACTTGTTGCTCAGGGTTGTCATTTTTATTTATCTGCGTAGGAGCAACAGCTCAGAAGTGAGCTAGAAGAGGTCCAACTTGAGTACACAAGGCTTTTGGATGAATCACAAGCAACGGATTCAGTAAAGATGGAGAGCAGGTAAAATGGTGGATCAGTAAAGATGGAGAACAGGTAAAATGGTGGATTTATCTGTGTAGGAGCAACTACAGCTCAGAAGTGAGCTAGAAGAGGTCCAACTTGAGAGCGCAAGGCTTTTGGCTGAATCACAAGCAATGGATGCACTAAAGGTGGATGGTGGTTTTATCTATGTAGAAGCAACAGCTCAGAAGTGAGCTGGAAGAGGTCCAACTTGAGTACGCAAGACTTTTGGCTGAATCACAAGCAATGGATTCAGTAAAGGTGGAGAACAGGTGAAATGGTAGATTCCCCCTGCGTCTTCCTCCTCTCCCCTTGTGTGCTTATTCTTTCATATGTAAGTTGAAATGGGTTTTTTTTTTTTAAGTATGCCAGTGTATCAGAAATTAGAATGTCATTACACTTGGTGGGATAGGGGGCTCATCGACGTCAAATTTTTCCGTTAATATGTTGTAAAAATGTAGAAACAGATTGTAATTGCCACTGATGTGAATATGGAAGTATGTCAGCGCCCTTCCACTAAAACTGATGGTGTCAACGTACTCCACCGCCTCCCTTGTATTTGCTTACATCTTGTCTGGCTTTTTTGGCATGTCAACATATTGTTTGGAGTTTTATCCTTATGAAGACGGCAGACGAAACGACACCAAATGCTGCAATTTTTCATCTCAGCAATTTTTGGAGATCCAACTGAGGCTCAGTTGCAATGGGACGTTCGGCAGTGAAAATATTCAAGTCGAGTCTCATAACTCTTTTTGAGGATTTACTTAGAAATTTTTTGACTCCCTTCCTAGCCAAGGAATAGTATGGCATTGCATCAGGGGAAGGTATTGCCAGGAATTTATACTTGACAGCATTATCAGACCTGCTACCTCCAGAAGGACCAGATCAAAGAAAAACTATGGAAGGAGCTTGGTTCTTAGTTCTTACACAGGTCAGGTTTCGGATTTATTAGAGTTTGCAATATGTCAAAATGTTGCCTTAAAATCTGGTGCTACGGGAAATTGCTGTGGTTGGAGTAATATTATGTATACATGGAATGCATTTTAATACATGAGAGGGTATTGGATTGAATTAGACTAAATTTGAGATCAGTAATCCAAACCAGACCTTTTCAATGGTCAGAATAGTCATGTCATCTGTAGAGTAGGTGGAGTATTTAATACATGGGAGTTGGTGTTTGATTAAATAGGAATAAAATTTGGCACATCTAATCCAGACCACGAGTCTTCAACGGTCAAAATAGTCACATCATCTGTACACTTGGCAGGTCGTGTTTGAAAGGTTCCCATGACGTGTACATGAACCTTTTTCCTAACATTGAGTTATTCCCTGTGGTCATGTAAGTGTGAAAATTGTCTGCAATCGGTGCATCAATGCAGTGAACATCGGGTGGTTGGGAGTCCTTTAGGGCGTGTGCTCAGATGTTCTCAACCATCCGATGTTCATTGCACCTCATCGCTTGTTGTAGAGGATGTGGATTTCGTCATATAATGATATAGATCTATGCTAGGGGTGCATGTTGGTATGAAATCAGTCTCAATTTTGTATGAAAAAGAATTGGGATAGACCGGGGTCCTTGTGTAACCTAGGCTTTGCCTGCTTGCACTTCAATTTCAACTAATAATTTATCTAGGTTCAATTCTCAACCAAAATGAGCTAGGCTGGAATGTGCTAGGCATTACTTGGGCTCAATTTGGTAAAAAAATATATCACCTAGGCCTGGAATTGTTAATTTTAACTAGGGCAAAAGATCACTTCCTGGTCTCGTGGCCCCTTCACCAGTGCAGGAGTCATTAGGAGCGCATGTAGGGATGTCAACATGAATGAGATTTTTATTTGCAAGAGGTGGGGTAGTGATTTTGTGCCCTCAATGTCTATGTGCAGGGGCCACATGACCAAGCAACTTTTTTTTTTCCCCTTTTAACTAATATTAATTTGACATGTTAGTAGTTAGGGGGGCTAGGATTGCCATGTCAGAACTATGGAAACTTTGGGGTAAACTGAAGGTGGGTGAAAGGAGGGAGCGAAAAATGTGATATAATTACTAGTTTTATGACTTATCCGGGAATAAAAGAACCACTAATTTTAGAAGAGTTGGTAAACCCTTTTGCCTTGCCATGCAAGATACTTTATCATATAGCAAAAAACTCATATGAATATTGTTCTGTTCTCATTTTGTCATGTCGAATAATGATCTGACAATTTGACTTCTAGATAGTTTATGTTTTGGACCACATGTCAAACTTCAAGGCCTTATTCAATCAAAACACCTTCTCATGCTTTGGTATGCATCTCATTAGATAGAGTAATGAGGGTTTCCTTATGATTAATATGTTAGGATTGTGTCGATGTTATCGATGACTCTCATATTAGTGCCTCGTTGGTTGTTACAAAACAGATACCATATTGAGGAAGAAAATGAGATATAACATGCACATGTTTATATGACATGAAATTGAAATTGTGTAGAGTGATTGTGAGTGTTCTATAAATAATTATCAGATATTTGTAACAGTGCTCGCAAATTTAACCTTACACTTTCCTCTTCCTCCTCAAGGTTAATTCAAAGTCATAATATCTCAAACTTTTACTTTTCTTGGAAGTTGTTATTATTTCTAATTGATTTATTGTTTCAACAATATATGTTAGATCTCTCTCTCCATTAAATTATAATAAGCGATGCACTTGGAGAGAAAGATGAAGGTTAGTGAAAGCTAAGCGGAGAGGGTGTTGAGAAGATGAGGAGGAGGAGGAGGAGATTGAGAGTCTATTGGAGGCTCAAGAGGTGGTATCCTCCCTCACAGAACTCCCAGCACCACAAAAAAAAATCTTTTGCTACGATTATGGGGAATGGGACTTGGCCGGACATTGATGCACTACTGGAGCCAATACACATAGGTAGCATCACTCGGATCGTTATCCCACAACAAGACTATGAAACCATTCGTTAGGAGTTTCACTTCCCACTAATAGGTCGGGAAAACTTCCGAACAACGTCGTTGGATATGCTAAGGAAGGAGGCTAGAGAGGGTTGGAATCTACAGCAAGGGGTAATCATCCATCGCTTGGGCAAGGGTTATATCATCTTCAAATTTGTTTTTGGAGGGAAATATGGTTGAAGTTTTGGCGAAGAAGTTTGGTTAAGCAAGAGGGCAATACATTAGGTTCCACCGCAAACCTGACATCAACATTTATGAAAAGCTGGCAACAATGAAGCTTGTTTGTGTGAGATTTCTTGACCTCCCTTTCGAATACTGACATGAAAACGTGCTTCCATTAATGGCTAAGGCGGCAAGAAGACTGATTGCTTTAGTCTGCAGGACAAGACAGGTGCCACTTTGCTCATGTTCTAGTAGAGCTAGATGATTCAGTGATTGCAACACACGTTGAGAAGGTATAAGTGGAGCGGTGCGAGCTTGGATCGTCGAAGGTGTTCTTTTTCATGTAAGGCATTGTGCACGAGGATGGAATGAACTGGTGTGGTTACTACAAAAGAGTGGGGCACTTGATTAACTCGTGTCCTTACAAGAAGGCCGTGGATGCCCATCAAACGACCAAAGATCAGGTGACAAGCATCCTTGGGGCAACCTATGTTGAGGAAGATGGAGTCAACTCAGTAGGCTCGACCAGGGTGAACCCAATCAATTTTGATTGAATCTCCTCTATATTAAGAAAGGAGGTCAATTTGCATCAATCTAATGTGCATACAAGGGAAGGGAACGTGAATGGTGGAGGTTGTTCTCAATCACGATCCAAAGATAGGAGTGTAGATATGAATGTGACTTCCAATTTGGGAGATTCTTCGGAAAGAAATGTTTTACATGGCCATAATGATAACATTGCTCTGTTGGCGGAGGTTATTGCAGGTAAAAATTCAAATTCTTCTTATCCTAGATTTGCTCCTATTATGGAAGAGGATCTTATCTTACACAAGATGACAGAGAATCAACTATCCATTAATGGTATGATTGGAGAAGGGGGGAAAAAAATTTAGTGTATCGAAATAGAGAAGAATTGGTGGGATCACAATCATCTGAGGTGGAGGAAGCGGCTGTTTTGGAAACTCCTATTATGAATAATCTTTCATCTTTGAACGGAGCCAATCAAGGTGGAGATCAATTGTTTGCTCTTACCATTCTCAGGTGAGATATGAACCTGTTTCCATTCAAGGTGGGGATCGATTGGGATAAAATGAAGGAGGGATATTGGTGCAATGACAACCTTATATTCTAGGATCGTGAAGAGGGAATTGGGCATGATTTTGTGGATCTTGTTCAACTAGGTGGGTCGACTAATAAGGAGCAAGGGTTACAAAACTTAACTAGGCGGATATGGATAGTGAAGATGGATCGGTGGAGTCTACATTAGATTCTAGTTATGAAATGATGTCAGGAGAGGAGGATTTGAGAACAACTGATGACACAGGGGAAGATAGATCTCTCATTGCTAGTCTAAAAAGGCAAGAGACCCTTGTAGAAATCTATGCTCGTCTAGAGGGAAAAAAATCAACTTAGACATGGGAAGGCGACAATTGCTTTTCGTGGTGGGATCAATTCTCTACGGGGGAGAGGTGATAATCGAGGTATTCGTGGTAGGGCCTCTAATTTTAAGGGAGATCGTGTGATCTTTGAGGGGAGAAAGGACTTGGTAGAATCTGTTACGCCAAGTTTTCTTTGAAGAGCTATTATTTTGAAGCACCCTAAGATTGTTACTATCGATGAGGCAGCTAGAAGGGAAGAGCTTGATGGCTTCGAGAAAGTTAAGTAAAGAAAAAGCAAGTGAAAGGACAATGGAGAGCAGGCTTGCTGGAAGTCTGACCATCTTGCCTATTCGCGAAAGCGATTTGTTCAATTTTCATTTTTTCATTAGAGATGTGTATAATCTCGAGATTTTGTATTTCTTGGGATTGATTTTTTGTTAGGAGTTTTCCCCTTGCTGTTGGCCTTGCCAAAAGTGGGGGATATTGTCTTCTTTGTGTTAACGTATTTGGCTTGATTAGTTGGTTTTTTTTTTTTTTTTTTCATTACAATGACCTTGGGGCGGGGGGGCGGGGGAAACAAAAAAAACTAATATATGTTAGACAAGTATTATGTTGTGGACTCTTGTTATCAATTTACAACTGATTTTTTAATATAATTAAGTGACAACAACACTATCATCTACAAGATTAAAGTGTCAGGGTTGGACAAGGAAAGACCATTTTTGA
The DNA here is from genome assembly GCF_013358625.1 of Macadamia integrifolia. Taxonomy (NCBI): domain Eukaryota; kingdom Viridiplantae; phylum Streptophyta; class Magnoliopsida; order Proteales; family Proteaceae; genus Macadamia; species Macadamia integrifolia. Next base: position 538,274 of record NW_024870482.1, read on the forward strand.
ACTAATCAATCATAAACATAAAGAATGTTACATAACTGGTATTTGAGATATTGAGAAAACGTTTCATATATTGACCACTATATTGACCAAAATGCATTATTTTCCACAAAGGACTCAAAGTTGGAGAGTCATTGGTGCTGAAGAGGATAATTTTTCCTATGATTCACCTATGATAAAAAGTGAGATCCACCACTTTTGATGGTTGGATGAGACTCTTGGGATAGTGTTGAGAGAAATTTTTGAACTTTCATACGGTGAGGAGCAATTATGAGATCTTGGATTCTTTTGGAATAGCGTTGAGAGCATTAACCTATCATGTGAAAATGCACTTTCTTTATTTGATTTCACTTTTACCCTTTTTGTTTCCAATAAATTGATGGAAAAAAACGGTAACTGTTTTTTTGGGAACCTCTCCCAAAAAGTTATTTGAGCCACTGGGTAGGTTACTACCTACTAGGGACTCTCTATATCTCTCTTCACACATGAAATGACTTCACTATCCCTTATAAATGAAACTGCTCCGTCCTCCCAGACTCCCACTCCGCTGGGTCAACTGTAACCGTGTTTCCATTCCCATGTTCAACTCGGTTCAAACTCGGCTAAACTCGGCCCGTCTCAACGGCGTCGAGACGGGAAATAGCGGCTCTACTCCACTCCCTGTTTTGCCCGATTCAGGAGCCCCGTTCTAACTTCCAAGGACACTGTCTGGCCGTTCCGCCAAACCTATCATCGACCTTCCATCGACCTTCCATACAGTTGAGATGTCGCGTCGTACTGAGATGAAGTTTAAACTCGAGTTCGTACGAACTTCTCAGATTTCACTGAAACTCATTGAGAAACCCTAACTACGGTCAAATTTCTTGCCGGGGCTCCAGTCTCCAGTCTCCAGTCTCCAGAATGAAGTACAGAACTATCAGTTTTGGTTTAATGGTGATTTCTCCAGGTTTGGAACTAGCCCAGGTTTCAGATCCGAGTCACATCGGTAGGTTTTCTGAGAAATTGTATGGCTCATTTTTATTTTGAGGGTAAAAATTGGAGTACAGCTGTAAACGGCAATTCACAGCTGGCATGCATTGGAACACGTGACTTTTAGATAGAATATGCAATATGGGGAAAATTTAAATATATAATTTTTTTCTTTTCTTTTTTGGAGGTTAAAGGTATAGCATATATAACCCTGCTTTTAACTATTGGGTTTTGGTTTTCTTAAACATCTGAGCTATTACTTTTGGCTGTAGTCTTCTGAAAACCCTCACACAGTATGCCCTTGAAGCTTTAGGTATTGTTTTCCCCTATTTATTTCTCTAACTTTGCCCTAAAACTGAAAATGTTTGAAGGTTTTGTTCTGATGATTGCATTTGCATGTGCATTTGAAGGACTGAAATCAAATAGATGTTACTTTCTTCTACAAATGCACCCAAACATTTCTTATTTATATTGTGATATTGTTATTTTGTTTATGAGATCAGCTTGGAATTGTTGGAATCTTTGATTTTGGGGGATCTACTGCCCTGGTATTCTATAGTTTTAATATTCTACTGGGTTTGGCTTCTTTTGTTTGCATCTGCTTACTGGGATTGTCTTGTTTTAGTTTAGTTTCTATGTGGAGTGAATTGTTCGTTGCTTGCATGTTGAAGGTTGTAATTTGTCACTAGTTATGGAAGTTAAGAATATGTGTTTAAATGCAGTTGGTTGTTCAGATTATTATGAATTAGGATTTCTCCCTTTTTTGTGTTTTGTTGTTGTAAATTGAGTTTAGTGGGGTGTCTTAATAGATGGCTTTGGTTTTTGAAGCTGAGTTGGGGAGGCCTTCTCAAAGTGAAGAGTCTAAGCCATTTGGCTTGCTATTATGAGTTACCCATCTGATGCTTAATGCTATCCCCTCCCTCTGGAAGATGACCCTTGTATGTTCTGATATTTGGACGATCGGGTACATCTTCTGGCTGTAAACATGTAGATCATTTCATTTTCAGTGGTGGTTTGCATGCTTTTTGTATCATACTGGCAGCATAAAGAATTTGATCTGAGTCATTGGGCCGATGAAGTAGTTATTGTAATTTTGATTCTCAATCTTTCTTTTTTGACAATGGCATCGGTTGCTGCAAGCGCCAATATCTTTTTAGGGTTCGAGACTTTTGTCTCTGGGGAAGCAGTGTTTTTGTTCCTATTGTTAGAATTATGTCATCATCCATCCAATATGTGGACGTCTAGTTGGTGATTGTTCTCATCTAATAACTGTTCTTACAGAGAACAATGATAGGTTAATGATCAAATCACCAACTGTTTGATCCTGTTTTCAAGCAATGTTAAGAGCTTATGCTCACACTTGAACCTGTTTCCAAGCAATAGTAAGAGCTTATGCTCATTTTGTCTCACAGTGAGAAGTTTTTAGGGCATTATTCTTGACCCTCAGTGATTAGGTCCTAGAATTATTTATACTCATTTTCTGCCCTTCTAATGATTTAGTTTTTCTGATCCGACATTGTTCTGTTTAATAAACAATATTGGTTCTTCTCATAGTTTCTCCTTCCCTCCCTCCTCACCCATAAAGTGACAGTTTTTTATTCAATGCCTTTCTTATTCCATTTCAGCCCCCAGGATGAGCTTTACAGACTTCATTGATTTGAGTAGTGACGATGAGGTTGGAGAGACAGGTGGGAAAGCTATTAAACAAGAGGAGGATTCAGAGACCAGTGCGAAAGCTATTAAATTAAAGCAGCATTTCGTTCAGAGTATGAATCACCGAAAAGAGTGTTCTAAAGCCGAACAGATCCAGCCTCAGAAACCCAGTATGCATAGTACAGGACAAGACTCTGTAGAGAACAGAAGTTCAAGTGCTTTAAATGCTGGTCAATGTGTAGAGAATAGAAGTTCAAGCGTTTTAAATGCTGGTTGTATACTGGATCAAGGGAGTTCTCCAACTGATGGCTCCAGCCTTTCTTTGGCATCACCTGGATGTTCTGTGTCACTTCGTCGGCAATTTTGGAAAGCTGGGGACTACGACATCGTGCAGTCTTCTAAAACTTTATTTCAGAGTATTCAGCTATTAACTACTATAGCATAATTTACATGCCTATGGTTTTTCACTTCTTATGTTTACTTGCTTTCCTCTTTGATATAGTTATCCATCAACTGTGCTTTAATGAACATTCCATTGTATGCTGAAAATGCCTGCTTACACATTATGCCGATACCAATAACCTATAAGCTTTCCCGGCCATGAAGTTGAATGGTCCTGATAAACACATAGTAGCCAAGGAGTTGCTGGGATTCTAGGAAGAGTGGTTCGTAGAATATTAGTGTTTACAGTAAGAAATTTGTCTCCTCACCCGTCCCCCTTTCTATATCTTAATATTAATCATAAACAATGCATCTATTCGCCTCATTGCTTTCATACAAAGAATGGACCAGGTTCTATGTCTATTGGCTGCAAAGCTTTAAGTGCCAATTCTTCAATCAGTGCTTTTTTTCATTGGGTGGTTAATATTTGCAAACTTGCACTGTAGAGTTGGGATAGGCATGACCGCATGAGTGGGAGCATCAGAGGGGTGCACTTGAGAACACAATCTCTCTCTCTCTCTCTCTCTCTCTCTTGATCGGATATTTCTTAATGAGAATTCATCTGTTTATCTCATGTTAGATATGTAAGCGGAGTGAATTTGAAGGGGATACACCTACATTCGAATTCGTATCCGATTAACATATCTGTTATCCCAATTCAATCCGTTATCCTATGGACATTTCAATTGAGTTCCGAATTTGTATCAGCCAAGGAGTCAGTTATCCAAATTCAAATCCATTAATATCTGATTACACATTTTCATCTGTAAATATAAAAAAGTATAACAATAATATACAATTATTTATACTTGATGAGAAGATACATAAACATTTCAAATACAATACATAATACATCCAAAGTCTACATTCTTAAATAATTATGGATAATATTAAGTCATAGTCAGAGTGAATATTATCGGAGTGGATATTATCAAAGTGGATACATCAATAATTAAGTCCATTTTCCGATTATCTGAATAAATATATGTATAAATGGATACAAATTCAAATCGAATCTGGATTTTGACTATCCGTTTACATCTCTACTCTTGTCTTTTGACTGTTACTACTATTCTCTTGGCATGCAGGTGGGAAAAATCATTTACGGGTTCATCCGAAGTTTCTTCACTCAAATGCGACTTCACACAAGTGGGCCTTTGGTGGTATGTGAAATTAGCTTGTATGATTCATTTCCTTCACTGTATCCTGATTCCTGACTTAAGAATTCCACTCCAGTTTGTTGCATTTCATGTCAATTTCCATTTCTTTTACATCTCCTTGTTGCCTTTGTTTGCAGCCGTAGCTGAGCTTCTTGATAATGCTATTGATGAGGTTTGTTAATTTGTTCTTAAGTATCTCTTTGTTGTTCCCTCACTTCTATTCTAAGACCCTTATTTCTCTATGCCACTTGCAAAGCTAGAAAGTGTGGGAAATTCTAGAGAAGGCAATTTTGTTTTCTTTGTCTATCGAATATTTAACTTCAGAGGAAGTCTATGCTGCCAGTTGGGTAGGTTGCATGGACCATTTAAAAGTATTTTAACAGTTTGTACTTCCAGGTTCCATAGTACCATGTAGTAGGTCTTGGAACCCTTATTTGGGTTGATGAATCTAATCATCTATTTTGATTTTCTTTTAGATGGAATTTTTTTTTAAATAAAATAAATGATGGAACAGTTGTATTCACTATTCTGTTATGTAAAATTCATTAATTTGGGATGAGTTTTGGAATATGAAGTGTGGTACTATCACCAATTGGGGGGGGGCATCCTGGCTCTCGAGCATTTTGTTTGCACAGACTATGCTGTTGACACTCCTCATCAATGATTGCCCACTTCATGCCTTAGATATTCACCCTGCTTTTCTTTTCTTTTATGAGCTACTCTTTTTTCTTTCACAATTTTTAGTTTTTTCTCTTGCTATCTAGTGAGTATTTCTTTAAGCTTTTAGTCAAGCTCCAGTAGTTTTGTTCAGCTGTATGAATATCCTTTTATGTTTTGCAATTAATGTTGGCTGCATGGAATAGATACAAAATGGGGCTACCTTTGTCATTGTAGATAAAATCTCAAGTCCACGAGATGGAAGTCCAGCTTTGCTAATTCAAGGTAGTCTTCTATCTTTTTGAAATTATTACTAATAGAAATGTGGTTGATGTAAAATAGGAACTCATTTAGTTAATTTTGTGGTTAAACATATTTTATCTGAATCTTTTTCATCTGAATACTTTTGATGTGGAATGACTAGATGACGGGGGAGGGATGGATCCAGATACAATGCATCAATGTATGAGCTTTGGCTTTTCAGAAAAGAAATCAAAAACTGCCATTGGACAGTGTATGGATCCTATGCTGCTGCTGCTTTTGCAGTTTCTTCTGTTTGTCCTTTCTATTATGTTAATTGGTTGCCTTGTAGCAATACAGATGGAAATGGCTTCAAGACAAGCACTATGAGACTTGGTGCAGATGTTATTGTCTTCAGCCGGCACAAGAATGAGAGGTTTCCATTATAATGACAATTTAATTTATTTCCAGTTTCTTTTCTAATCTTTATGTTTCATGGCTTAATTCCATAATTTGGATCATTTAGTTCTGAAAAATGTGAATGTGTATGTTCTATCATTAGTAAGTGATAATTATATCAGCTTTAAGCCTTCTTCTTAGGGAGAGGTTTCTTGTATAGGCAATTTACTTGTTTGCTATTTTGTTCTTCCTGGTTCTTTTTAAAATTTGAAAGGGCTAAAGTTTCATTCACAGCCGTGTTAATGGCCTCTTCTACACGGGGTCTCAGCCCAAACGGAGTTTTTCAAGTGGAAAATAGGGCTTAAAAAATCCAGGAAATGGGAGAGTGCACAATAATGATCAGAGTACAAGTACAGTACAAATGCATGGAAATACATGGGGAAATCCAAGCCAATACGTGGAGGGCATATAGTTGAATTTGAGTCTTAAATTTGACAGAGTGGCTTATCCAGCTGGGGACAGTCTGCAATGACTCAAAATTGCCACATCATCCTGCTACATGGCAGAATTAGGGGTCCTGTGAAGAAAAGATGGTGCTAGCTAATCAACCTAAGGCTGGGGTTAGGAACCAACACATGAACTAGAACTGCAGGTCCAGTTAGTAGACAATCTGGAAAGAAATCCAGCAATATGACTAAGGTAATTCAGATCTGGTACAAATTCCAATTGGGTGGCCTAGAATATATGAGGAATATTTCGTCTAACTTTTTTTTTTTGGAAGAATAAATAAATTCATTACCAAGATAGGGAAGAATATACAAGGAAAGGAGAAGAAAGGGGAGAGAAGGGGGGATGCTCAAGGCCGACTTGGCAATGCCGACCAACAAGACCAAAACAAACAAGAAAACCTTCAAGAAAGGCCCAAGAGCCTACAACACAAAAGGAACTAAGCATGATGCATCATTTTTTTTTTTTTTTGGGTGGGGTATAAGGGAGATAGGCATACTTCAGGAGACAATGGTGAGCCTGTTCCTTGGGGTATCTTTGACAGGGCGGAGCTTGAAAGAACCAAGCTTAGAGCTAACACCGAAGTAGATGGCTTTCCAAATCATGTCGAGTGAATGGGAATTGGAAGTCCATATACGCAGATTCCGCTCCATCCAGATATGGTTTATAGAGGCACAGAACACCAATTTCCTCACAATGTCGCAAAAGGAGGAACCACCAAAAGTCATGTCGACCTAGATCTATTCTCTACTCAAAGGAAGCATAGTCCTACTGGAAGGCCAGCAAGAGGAGAGGGCTCATCTCTAAATGGATGAGGAGAAGGGTAAGAGAAGAAGAGATGGTTAGCATCTTCAGTATAATTCTAGCAGAGTCAGCAAGAATGGGGCATTGGGATGTGACGGTAAATGAGGAAAAACTGAATGGGAAGGCAGTACGAGAGGGCTCTCCACGTGGTAAAGCTGTGGTGAGGAACATGGCCTTTGAACTAGACGATTTTCCTCCAAGGGATGAGAAGATTCTTATAGCGAATGAAGTCCCAAGCAGAGGCAGAGGAGAATTTTCCCAAGGAAGAAGGGGACCATATGATCAAATCGCTTCTACCACGATGACAGGGGATGGGAGGGAGAGAGGACCACTGATTAGACAGTGGGGGAATGGAGGGGGTAGGGGACCAAAGACCATAGGAGATGATGGAGGCAACTTTGGCAGATCTGGGAATGCCAGAGGAGTAGATGATTAGGGGAGGGTGTTGAATGGGGTAATGACTTGTGTCTAATATGACACCAACACTCTTTATTTATAACAGTGGAGAGAAGATTCTAGAGAATTACAAAGACCATTAAACCCTTTGGGGTCCATTTGGTAACTGACACTTTCCTTAAAACCTATAAAACCCATTATTACTACACTCCCCCTCAAGTTGGTGCATAATTGTCACATATGCCCAACTTGCAGATAATAGGATGAAACATCTTACTACTAAGACTTTTAGTAAATGCATCAGCCAGTTGTTCATTACTGGGAACAGAAGGCACAGTGATAAGGCTCTTATCCAGCTTCTCTTTGATGAAGTGTCGATCGATCTCCACATGCTTGGTTAGTTGGTTCGATCATGCTGGATAGGGTTGTGAGCGATGCTAATGGCAGATTTGCTGTCACAAAAGAGCTTCATAGGAAAGGTAGCAGGAACAACCAAATCAGTGAGTAAGACCATGAAGCCATAGGAGCTCACAAATGCCATGTGCCATAGCACGAAACTCTGTTTCAACACTTGAACGGGCAACCACGGCTTGCTTCTTTCTACGCCATGTAATAAAGTTATCACTAACAAAGGTGCAATAACTAGTAATAGACCTGCGGTCATCAGGGGAACCTGCCCAATCCGTATATGTGAAGGCCTCCACCCTAAGGTGACTATTAGGAGAAAAAAGGATGTCACGTCCTGGGGCAGATTTCAAGTACCGGAGAATATGCAACACAACTTCCATGTGAGTCGAGTAGGGATTATGCATGTACTGACTAACCAGGATGATGGTAAATGCTATATCAGGGCATGTATGAGAGAGATAGATCAACTACCAACTAATCTCTGATATCTCCCCTTATCTACCGGATCACCTTCTTTGCTACTCAGGTGACCATTTGCTTCAATAGGAGTGTCTGCCGGCTTACACCCCAATATACTTGTCTCAGCGAGAAGATCAAGCACATACTTCCGCTGAGACAAGTAGATCCCACGAGAAGACTTGGCAACTTCAATGCCGAGGAAGTAACGAAGTTGTCATAGGTCTTTGATCTTGAATTCCTCACTCAAATATCTCTTGAGGCTACAGATTTCTGCCAAATCATCACCAGTAACAACAATATCATCTACATAGACTATTAGGATAGCAATATTCTCACCAGATCTCTTGATGATTAGAGTGTGGTCGGCATTGCTTTGAGAGTAACCTGTAGCAACCATAGCCTAATGGAAACGTCCGAACCAAGCACGAGGGGATTGCTTCAGCCTTACAGAGCACGTTTCAGCTTGCATACCTTCCCTTAGGTTTTGGAGCAAGTGAACCTAGGAGGAATGTCCATATATACTTCCTCCTCAAGTTCCCCATGAAGGAAGGCATTCTTCACATCTAACTGCTGGAGATCCCAATCTAAGTTGGCGGCATAAGCCAAGATAACATGAATTGTGTTCATCTTAGAAACTGGAGCAAAAGTCTCCTGGTAATCAATTCCATAAGTCTGTGTGAAGCCTTTGGCAACAAGTTTAGCCTTGTACCGATCCATTGTACCATCAGCCTTCTGTTTTACTGTGAAGACCCATTTGCACCCAACTGTCTTCTTTTGTGAGGGAACTCAGGGAAGACACCCCAGATCCCATGTGTCATTCTTCTTCAGAGCTTGTATCTCTTCAACTATAACTGCCTGCCATTATGAGTCTGCACTCGCTTCTTGCCAGGTATGAGGAATGGACACAGAGGAAAGAGAAGACACAAAACTATAGTAGGAAGGAGAGAGTGAGTCGTAAGAAATAGTTTTAGCAATAAGATGTAAATTACAAGACCTAATGCCTTTATGAACAACAATAGGTAACACAAGAGACTGATCAATAGAAGGAGAAGGAGAAGGAGAATTACCAGGGTCGATGGGGATAAGATTAGGCTCGAGAGGAGACGACTGGAATGATAAGGTAGATGCTGGATGTGTAGTGGTTTGAGTCTGCTTTCCATGACTATACACACGTATCTCTGGCCTAGGCGCAGTAGGAGTGTCACTCTCCCCCCTGAAACAGGATACTAGCAGAGATAACAATTTCAAGAGATGGCGGCACATCTTCCACAATGGAAGCAGACTCCCCCTGAAGAGGTGTCGCAGTGTAGTATGACGCAGATTCGTGAAAGTCAACATCCATAGTCACAAACTAACGTTGAGTAGGATGATGAAAAAACCGATAGCCTTTCTGAGTAGGAGTATACCCCAAAAAAATGCATCGATGACCACGAGGATCAAACTTTCCATGAGGATGATGATTGCGAGCTTAGCAAATACTACCAAATACCTTAGGAGGAACATGAAAAGCATCGAAACCTTGGAGAAGATCTAGAGGGGAGCGGAAGACATGGACCCGAGAAGGCATTCAGTTAATAAGAAAGGGAGCAGTGAGAATTGTGTCGTTCCAGTACTGGGGAGGAACATGCATCTCAAACATAAGAGAGCGTGCTACCTCACAAAGGTGGCGATTCTTCCGCTCAGCAACCCTATTCTGAGCTGGAGTATCCACACAACTAGTTTGATGAATCATCCCATGATCGGGAAGGTAAGCTTGAAAAGACCCTTAGAAGTATTCCCCACCATTGTCGCTTCGATGGATCTTAATGGTTGCACCGAACTGAGTCTGAACCATGCGGTAAAAGTGCTGAAAGCAATAGAAGGTCTCGCTGTTGGTTCGCATCATATAAACCCAAGTAGTCCGAGAATGACAGTCAATAAAAGAGACAAACCATCGACAACCATTGATAGACACATAACGGGATGGACCCCAAATATCATAATGTATTGATGAAAAAGTAATGTCACTTTAATTTCCAGAAACAGAATAAGTGATTCGAGTTTGTTTGGCCAAAACACATGCCTCACAAAAAAACTGACTCGAATTACAATTTTTAAAGGAAGGAAAAACTCTAGCTAAAGTTCCTAAAGGGTTATGTCCCAACCGACGATGCCACTGCAATAACTCAGAGATGGGAGGTGACGTAGAAGATGTCTGACGAGCCTAACCAGAGACCAATGCTGAGTCATCATCAAGCAGATACAAACCACTACTTACCCTACCAAAGCCAATCGTTGCCCCTATCACCAGATCCTGAAAAACACAATGAGTCGGGAAAAATGTGACTTTGCAATTAAGACTGGAAGTAAGACTACTAATGGACAAAAGGTTAGTGGAAAAAGAAGGAACATGTAATATAGTAGAAAGGGATAAAGAGGGGGTACAACCAACAGAGTCCTTCCCCAGAATAGTGGAGTAAGTCCCATTAGCCAATTTGACCTTACCATTACCAGGACAAGTTGTGTACTGTGAAAAAAGAGACAAACGGCATGTTATATGATCATAAGCCCCAGAGTCTATAATCCAAGGGGTAGAAGGGACAGACATAGTATGGCCACAAAAAGAGATACCTGACCCAGGAGGGGTGGAATGAGCAGAGCTTGCAGTGGCAGGTGCAGGAGAGTCTGGGTGTGTTAAGAGGCGCTGGAGGGCAATAAGCTCATCAAATGATGGCGAGGCTACTGAGTAGCTAGGAGCAGAGTTAGAGTCAGGGCTCTCAGTATGGTTGGCTTGCCCAGAAGTACCGGCACGACCCTTCCCTCGCCCTTTTCCAGATGTATCAGCAAGACCACTATGAAGCTTCCAGCAGTGCTTCTTGGTTGATGCTCCTTCCCACAGTAATCGCACTTCATTGGAGTCCTAGTAGAGGAGCCACCAGACTGTGGGGCTGCACTAAGGGACTGCGTTCCAGAAACAAGTGCATATCTCTCAGTAGGAGTGGTAGCTTATTGTGGAAGCATAGTGGTATGTTGATTGTCCTCAAGTTGGATCACAGTATGGGCTTGATCCAAGGTAGGAAAGGGGTCACGACTCAAAACCTGGGACCGTAACTGATCAAACTCCACATTCAAACCTGCCAGAAAGTCATGGACCTGGATTTTGTCCTCTCGCTTCTGAAACTTGGTGACATCTTCAGCGGTGGAAGGAGTATACTCATAGAAATCCAACTCAGTCTATAGTGACCGCAACTCATAGTAGTATTGTGACAGAGTGAGCCCTCTTTGCCTCAGATCATGAACCTTCTGGCGCAGTTGAAAGACTTAAGCATCATTCCCGAAGTTGGGAATAGATATCCTGGACAGACTTTTAGATCTTCGCAGCGGAGTCAAGGAGGAGATAGCCACCCGAAAGCTGTGGCAACATGGAGTTGACAAGGAAGGCCATAACCAGAGAGTTGGCACACTCCCACTTGTCAATCTCAGTACCGGTGGTCGGCGCTTCGTGGTTCGAGTGATGTAGCCTTAATAGCCACGAGACTTGATGGAGATGCAGACCGAGCATGACCATATAAGGTAGTTTGTGCCATCAAACTTGATAGCATAAGGAGGAAAGGTAAGAAGAGCCGTGGTGTCTCCTCTAGTAGAAGCATATGACATGGTAGACATGGTTGCTACTCAAGGGGGCTGTGCAAATAGAAGAGACACTAGCTGGGGATAGAGAAAGCACCAAATATCCAGAAAAAGCTAGAAAACCTAAAAATCGATAAAGGGTAAGACCCTGAGAAAACGATTTTGGGGATAGCTCTAGAACAAAGACCTCAAACGAAAAAGTAGTCAGTACATACCACCACAAGGATAAAAGGCACTAATCGCACCAAACATCAAGACTATCGGAGCATTGAGCGGGGAAAAAGCATCTCGGCAATGAAAAAACGTTCTCAGGGAGAAAATCCTGAAACAATGATGAAAAAAAGGTTCTGGGTCTCTCAGATCATTATAAAAGAGAGTATGAGAGCCCAGGGTAGGATGGGTGGAGGCTAGAAACCCTCTTGGTGGTTTAAGAAGCTCCCACCACGAGAGAGAAGCAGATGAAGAGAGATGGAGGGAGGCGCATATGAAGGAGGCGCTGGGAGAGAGAGAGAGAAATGAGAAAGAGGCAAAGAGATGGAGAAGAGGGAGAGCCCTTTGGGTTTCGGATCCTGAGGCTCTGATACCATGTTGAATGGGGTAATGACTTGTGTCTAATGTGACACTAGCCCTCTTTATTTATAATAATGGAGAGAAGGTTTTAGAGAATTACAAAGACCATTAAACCCCTTAGGGTCTATTTGGTAACTGACACTTTCCCTAAAACCAATAAAATCCATTATTATAATAGAGGGAATTGAGGAAGGGATGCTTGAGGGATGCCCAGGGTCAAGCCAAAAAGATGTGGAGGAGCTGTGTCCAATGGAGTGGGAAATAGCCTCAAAGGCAGTGGGCTTGAGGGAAAGGATGTTCCTCCATATCCAGGATGGATCGGAAGGAATGGAGGTAGTCCAAAGGGAGTCATTTTTGAGAAGATGGGATAAATCCAAGAGACCCAAATGCTATTGTGCTTGGAGGCGATTTTCCAGATGAGCTTGAGGGTGCTGACAAGATTGACCTCTTTTATGCTTCGAAGGGGTTACCAAAATGGTTGAATTTGGAGATATCAAGTGATTACCAAAATGGTTAGTTTCTGGGAACAGGAAATCAGATTTATAAACTACTGAAAGTAGCAACTAAACCAAGGAATAACAAGAGAGAACCAAAATAGAAAGATAGAATGGATTTAGTGACTATAGAATGGATTTAGTGACTAAGGAAGCAAATTGGTAAGAATGGAACTAGAAACTAGCAGAAAATTTAGAAACCAGAGTGAAATAATGCTGCCTAATGTAGAGCCAAGTCACAAGTGACAAAACCACAGAACAGGATCATAATTCCAATCAAATGCAACACTAACTTCAGTCTCAGTACAATATGTGGAACAGCCACCAACAGCAAGTGAAGAATAGGGTAAACCACCCCTAACAACCCTTAACAATATCTAACAATGGTTTAAGAAACCCCCAGCCCTAAGACACCTAACAGCAGTGTAACAAGGCCCGTTGCAGAGCATAAACTGGGGTTAAAAACCATGAATTTCGAGAACCCCAGGTCAGCAACAAACAACCACCTGATGGGTCTCAAACTCCCACCTAGTTTAGGCTCTAAGGGTGTGAATAAGCTCACCAAATCTTAGACCAAACTAAAGCCTGATGCTGAGATACAAGGATGTGCCAAAAATAGAAAGTAAACTCAGAATTAGAAGGCAACTGGGTATAGACAAACCTAACCAACTGATCAGTAGCAATTCACCATTGAAAAGTAGGAATAGGTCTGGGCTGATGTAAGATTAGAATCACAAGTGATCCTAATCTCAGGCAGGATCTGGAATTCTGGATGAATAGATCTTCGAGTGCTTCACTAATCGAGGTCCATATGAACCACAAAAGCTGGTCGAGTTAAGGCTATGATGGTCTCAAGAATTCCTCCAAAGATGGCTGTAACCAGGCCCTTGTACCGGCAGCAACATGTAGGAGAAAACTTGCTCAGAAATTTAGGGTTTTAGGCCTTAATGGGAGAGTACCAGAGGCTGCTCACAAGGGGCTGCAAGGCTGGTCAAAGCACTCTCCTTGGGTGCTCTATAAACCCTTAAAGGGTTTCAGGTTTGCACTTACAGACGAGGAGATCTTGTCAGAATCGATCAACACTCAACCCTGACAGAAGCTGATTTCGGCACCTCTTCTCTTGGCTGATCTTCAAGCTCTTGGATTGGGGTCTTCAGGTCTTCAAACAACTCTCAAACACTCACTCACAAAGGCTAAAACAGAAAATGAAGAAAGAAAAGAGAAATTGATGGAGGTTTGAGAAGGGGGAAAAAGAAGATTAGCTTTTGTGCATCTCACCCCTCAAGTTTAGGCATCTCACCTAGGGCTTCTTATGGTCTCACCCAACTGTATCCCACAGAAAAACAGCATAAGCCCTCTCTAAACAATTCTTCATTGTTCAATTGATTACAGCAGCCACTCTTATATAAGAGTAAGTTCAGCTTACAAAATAGAAGGTAAATGAAAAAGGAAATTATCATAAGAATAGAAACTCACTAGCTTAGGCAACTAACAACTAACTTGTCTAATAAGCAACTAACATAGAACTAGAAAAGACATTCTGGAAGACTTGTACAGCACCCAACTTCTTGTTTGACTAGTCAAACCACCAAATACAAAAGGCAGCAATGTGAAGCTCGTAGGAGACAGAAGTAAAAGCTTGGACTGCTGCTGCTTGGCTGGATCGATGGGTTCTGTTGAGGATCTTCTAGAAGACCAAAATAGGGGCAAAGTACTGCGATAATATGGGGTCCTTTATGCTGGTTCAATGGGCTAAAGTAATGGACCAGCATAGGCCAAAACTGGTTGATCCGATGGGACTTATACCAGGTCCAGCTTGAGACAAAACTGAACCAAGGTGTGGTCAGTTCGAGCCCTTATTTTGATAGCCCTATCTACATCATGGGCAGCAACTGATGGCCTCCTGATGGTGGAAACCGATGGTCCCTAGGTTTCAGCTGAAAAACCTCAAAACCCAGCCGTAGGTGTGGTATTGATTTCCTCAGTCAAGAACAATATTGACATTTGACAACAAGTTGAGCTTCTTCGATGGCAATCTTACCATGCAACCGTAGCTTCAACAGAATCTCAGTTCTCTCTTAGATGTAGACTTGATGATAGGGAATGAAAATAGAAACAAAGAATAAATTAGAAAATAGAGAAGAAGTGGAAGAAGAAGATAGGTAGTCTCTCTCCGACTGGGGCATCTCACCCAAGGCCTCTTATCTTACTGCATCTCACAGGTATTTCTTGTGCAAAACAATGCTCTTTCATTCATTAATTCGTTGGGAGACCCCTTGGTATGTTACATACTTACATTATATAGGCTTTAGTAAAGAGCCTCAAAAACAATGAAGAGGGAAAGTCTCCTATGACAAGTAACTAACCTTGCTTGTCCTAGACTATGTGACTAGAAAGGAAAGACAGTGCTGTTTTACAAAAAAGTATACAAAGCTAAAAGAAAATAAATCTTCTAGCGTCCACTCCTTATAGCTTGTTGTCCAGGACATAAAAACACAACATAAGAAAATAGAAGCTTTTGAAGAAACTAATATATAGTATCCTAACAACTATTAGCATCATATCATCCAAGCTAGCTGTCGATATTGGCCCCACAACACTATTCACGTGAGCAGTAACCGTGTGTACAGTGTTATATTTCCCCTTTTTCTTCTTCATGCGTTGATCTACATCACTGCCGTAGGACATCAAGGGTATGCAATGGACTGCCATGAACATGGGGAATCGATGGGGGTGTAATGGAGTCTAGTTCAGTACTAGATTCTGGCCAAAACTTGAGAACTACAACTCATCAATAGTTAGACAACAGACTCGTACTAGAGAGATCAAAATAGAAGAGTAGAAATTATGTGTGTGAAGAATCTGACGTTGGAAAAGAAGAATACACAAGAGAGAAGAGAGAAGGATATGGACTAGGCCTCCCACCTAGAACTCGACTGGCATCTCACCAGTCCTCTTGGCGTCGCACCGAGGTTGCTATTGCTTCTCATAAGAGCAGTCCTGTATCACATATAATTGACAACCAGAGCTATACTTTTGTTAATCGGGGGGGGGTGTAGTTTCGCCCCTTAACCCCCTTCTTCAACCAATGCATGACAGTGGAATAAAAAAACAAAAGTGGTGTAAAGCTAACAAACTAAATATATATATATATATATATTCATTTCTGTTGGGTTATCCAATCATAGCTGTCAGTTTTTGTGCAAATTGACTTGGTTGAGTCCTAAAGTTTCATTGATTTTTAAATCTTGCGATTGACAAGGGCATTGGCTCTTTAGCGAGGGCTTGTGAAATGTGGTCATTGAAATGTTCTGAAAAACAATTTGGGAATAGAAAATATCCCCGACTTGCCAACCTGAAAATGGTTTTCTTATTGAAACATTACAGTATTTTATGATTGTTACTATTTTCAGTTAAGCTTCATGATCCTTATTGTGGCCTTTTGTTGATCAGGACATTAACTCAAAGTATTGGCCTTCTCTCTTATACCTTCTTGAGAGAAAATGGATATGACAGAATAGTGGTACCAATGGTAAATCTAGCATTAGAGCTCCTTGTTACTTTAAGTTGGGTCTTTCCTTTTGTGGATTCATTTTAACTGGAGTCAATTCATTTCGTTTTGCATTACGAAGTTTATAATAATTACACTAGGTATGCATTGTTCTCTATAGTATTGTGTGGTAATCATCATGTCGTAAATGAAATGTAATCATATTTATCTAGGCGGAAAGGCGAGCAAGGCGTTTGAGGGTCTTCCTAATCGCTTTGGCGATAAGGTGGGCGTAAGGTGTTGCCTAGGCAAATAAAGCGTTCTAGTGTTCTTTTATTTTATTCTATGTAACCATTTTATTGGCACATGTATCATATTAAAAATTATATAATTCTACTTATATGCTATTTAAAGATTAAAGATTCATACCAATGCATCGTATTTATCAGAAAACAAATCAATAAAGTGAATGACTAAAAAATAATTTAGCCGCATCAAGCATAAAAAATCAACATTGAGCCACATCAAGTCATAAAAAATCAACGTTAAGCCACATCAAGTCAAAAATCAACATGTAGAGAAATGTTCTTGTTCTCTAATAAGTTTGATTGATCAACTGATTTTATTTTTACATGTGACTTTTTGTATTAGGTATAGTACAAAACCAGCTTTCCAACAAGTTTATGATTACTTAAATCTGATTTGTAAGGACAAAGTTATGTTTCAGTCAAATTTATGTTAAAGTGCATGATGTTGTTAAAATTGCCTGAATGAAAATAATTTGATGGACATCAAAAGAAAATATTATTTTACCAGACTTTTGGTTCTTATCAATGTTTTACCATGACAAGATTTATGAAATTTTTAGAATTGAGAAAAACCCCAGCATTTGAAAGTTGAAAATTGTTTAAACAAAAAATCCATTTTTTGTTCTTGGACTGGTGGTCGACTTTTTATCCTTTTGAAATTTGATTTTTAAACTATTTTTATTAGATTCAAATAGGGGGTATTTGGTTATTTATGAGTATCTTAAAATGATATTTGGCATAAATAAGTGCCAAAACAGAAGGCGACATGTAGTGCACTAAGGCGACCATTGCCTAGGTTCCAGGAAAACCGCATGGCCGCCTTGACAACTATGATAGTAATCACAAGTGAAAAATCATGCTAATGTCAACTAAGATTCTAAAGAGAGTTTCATTATTGACTTTAGTCCCCACAGAATTGCACTTTGTGGAAGTTTATAGAAGTACTTTAGTCTGTGAAAATACAAAAACCCATGGAAGTGAAGTTATAGGATGAAATTTCAAAGAAATTTATAATAAGCACCAATACACATAGGAAGCATTGCTAGGAATGATAGCTCTGTTACTGATACCAGATATCATCGCGCATAGTTTGGGTTCTTTTTGTTTGTAATTGAAATTTAAATACAAAATGTTCATTTGGAAGATTATGCTTTTATTGGGTCATTTTGTTCCATATTTTCCAATTTTTAGATAAATTGGAAGATCGCATAAAAATTCTACAGTATAGAAATATCAATTCAAATTCAAATTTTAATGCAGTATATGATATTTTCTATCAATTGCTTGGAGCAATGACAAAAGGTTAGGGCTGCCAGGGAAAATGTCCGGGATTGAGTCTTGAGAACAGTCACTTTGTGAGAAAAATGCCGAAGGTTAGGACCATCTATAAACTCACCCTTCCAGGACCCCATGTAGGTCTGACCAGCACTGGGTAATGGCCCATATGACAGTTTTTAAGGCAGTAAGGCGACAGAGGCGTTTGAGGGTCTTTCGGAGCGCCTTAGTGATAAGGCGGGCATAAAATGTCGCCTTATTGACTAAAGCGTTATTGTGTAATTTTTTTATAAAACCAATCTATTTGGCTCAAATCCTAGTTGAATCCTATTACTCATATATTAAATAAATGGTCCATATTCATACCAATGTAAGATATTCATCAAGAAAACAAATCAATAAAGTGAATAAACTAAGTTCATCATCAATCATCAATCATCAATCATCATAACATATTAACATATAATATAAATACATAATTATGAAGCAAAATTATAAAAATAAAGAAAAGAAGACATAAAAAATACAAGTATTTATTATACTTACCTCTATGATGCCAAAATGAGTGCCTAAGCCCTAAGATCATCCACTATATTTCTACTCCTGTCAATGAAGAATGAAGCTCACCGTTGCAGGAGCAAATTCACCGCTGCCGGAGCAAAATGGTGGCCTGGAGCAGTGGTTCTTCTTTGTTCCTTGATTCCTTCTCAAAGCCCTTTCTTAAAATCCTTGACAAAATCAAATCTTGTTTGTGAATCGTGTTTTAGTTTTGTTTGTTTTGGTTATTTTTGGTGGAGTAAAGCTGATCCCATACATCTCAAGTGTTAATAAAATCATACACCTATCAATAAAAAATATATATTTGGAATCTTCATCAAGTAATTTTAAAATGTATTTAAAAAAAAAAAAACCCATAAGGCGCCACTTCACGTAAGGCGGAGCACTGCCTTACCATCTCTAGACCACATCAGCGCCAAGGCACTAGTAAGGTGTCGCCTTAGCAGCGCCTTAAAAACTATGTTACTACCATTTGACACCTTTTGACACGTCCAGACTCTTTTGCACCTGCTACTACGAGCTCTGCTCATTCCACCCCTTTTGGGTTAAATATCTCTTTCTGTGGTGATACTATGTCTGTCAATGCTACCCCTTGGATTATAGACTCCTAGGCTTCTGACCATATGATAGGTTGCTTGTCTCTTTTCTCAGAGTATATTATCTATCCTGGTAATGGTAAGGTCAAGTTGGCTAATGGGACTTATTCCACTATTTTGGGAGAAGGCTTCGTAAGATGTATTTCTTCTTTATCTCTTTCTATTGTATTACTTGTTCCATCTTTTCCTACTAACCTATTGTCCATTAGCAGTCTTACTTCCAGTCTTAATTGCAAAGCCACCTTTTTCCCGTTTTATTGCGTTTTTCAAGATCTGGTGATAGGGGCATTGATTTGCTCTGATAGGGTTTGTGGTGGTTTGTATCTGCTTGATGATGACTCGGCATTGGTCTCTTGTCAGGCTCTTCAGACATCATCTACGTCACCTCCCATCTCTGAGTTACTTTAGTGGCATTGTCGGTTGGGACATCCTCCTTTGGGAACTTTAGCTAAACTTTTTCCTTTTAGGAATTGTAATTCGAGTTAGTTTTTTTATGAGGCATGTGTATTGGCTAAACAAACTCAGATCACTTATTCCGTTTTTGGAAATTAAAGTGCCACTC
The DNA here is from genome assembly GCF_013358625.1 of Macadamia integrifolia. Lineage (NCBI taxonomy): Eukaryota > Viridiplantae > Streptophyta > Magnoliopsida > Proteales > Proteaceae > Macadamia > Macadamia integrifolia. Next base: position 557,826 of record NW_024870482.1, read on the forward strand.
CTTTTTTATTGATATATTTTGATATTTGGGGTCTCCATCCTGCTGTGTCTGTCAATGGCTATTGGTGGTTTGTCTCTTTTATTGACTGTTATTCTTGGATCACGTAGGTTTATATGATGCGAACCAAGACGAGACCTTCCATTGCTTTCAGCAGTTTCACCGAATGGTTCGGACTCAGTTTGCTCTACCATTAAGATCATTCGAAGTGACATAGCCGTGAATACTTTGAAGGGTCCTTTCAGGCTTAACTTTATGCTCATAAGATGATCCATTAGACCAGTTGTGTTGATACTCCTGCTCAAAATGAAGTTGCTGAGCTGAAGAATTGCCACCTTTGTGAGGTAGCACGCTCTCTTATGTTTGAGATGCATGTTCCTCCTTGTACTGGAGTGATGCAGTCCTCACTACCGTCTTTTTGATTAATCAAATGCCTTCTCAGGTTCTTTCCTTCTGCTGTCCTCTGGATCTTCTCCAGGGTCCGCTACTTTTCCTATTCCTCCCAAGGTATTCGGTAGTGTTTTCTATGCTCGAGGTCATTATCCTCACGAGAAGTTTGATCCTCGTGGTCCTTGGTGCATTTTTCTAGGGTATACTCCTACTCAGAAAGGTTATCGGTGTTTTCATCCTTCCTCTTGGTGTTGGTTTGTGACTATGGATGTTGTCTTTCCCGAATTTGTGTCTTACTACACTGCGACACCTCTTCAGGGGAAATCTCCTTCCATTGTGGAAGATGTGCCACCTCTTGCTATTCCTGTTGGTGTCTTGTTTTAGGGGAGATTGAAACTCCTACTTATACTTTGACTCGGCCTTTAGCAGAGATGCATTTTTATAGTCATAGATAGCAGACTCATACCACTACACATCCATCATGTACCCTACCACACTAGTTGTCTCTTCTCGAGCATTATCTTATTCCCTTAGACCCAGGTAATTCTCCTTCTCCCTCTGTTGATGTTTCAATTGGTAGTGTTGATCCATCTCTTGAGTTGCCTGTTGTTGTTCCTAAAGGCGCTAGGTCCTAGGTCTTATACTTTACATCCTATTGCTAAAATTGTTTCTTATAACTCACTTTCTCCATCCTATTATAGTTTTGTGTATCCTCTATCCTTTGTGTTCCATTCCCTACACCTGGTAGGATACCGTAGGAAGCGAGTGCAAATTCACAATAGTAAGCAGCTATGGTTGAGGAGATGCAAGATCTAAAGAAGAATGACAAATGGGATCTAGTGTGTCTTCCCTCATAGAAGAAGATAGTTGGTTGTAAGTGGGTATTCATAGTGAAACAAAAGGCCGATGGCTTAGTGGATCATTACAATGTCAGACTTGTTGGCAAGGGCTTCACTCAGACTTATGGGATTGACTACCAGGAGATGTTTGCTTCAATTGCTAAGATGAACACAATCTGTGTTATCTTATCTTGCCCCCAACTTAGATTGGATCTTTAATAGCTAGATGTGAAAAATGCCTTCCTTCATGGGGAACTTGAGGAGGAAGTATATATGGACATTTCTCCTAGGTTCACTTGCTTCAAAACTCAATGGAAGGTATGCAAACTAAAGCGTGCATTATATGGGTCGAATCAATCCCCTTGTGCTTGGTTTGGGCGTTTTCACAGGGCTATGATTGCTACAGGCTACTCTCAAAGTAATGTCTACCACACTGTGTTCTTCAAGAGATCTGGTGGGAAGATAGCTATCCTGATAATCTTTTGGGATTACTATTGATGATTTGGCAGAGATCTCTCGCCTCTAGAGATACTTGAATGAGGAATTTGAGATCAAAGGTCTAGGGACAACTTCATTACTTCCTTGGCAATTTTTCAAGTCTTCTCCTGGGATTTACTTGTCTCAGTGGAAGTATGTGCTTGACCTTCTTTCTGAGATAGGCATGTTGGGGGTGTAAGTTGGTAGGCACTTTTATTAAAGCTAACGCTCACTTGAGTAGCAAGGTGATCCTGTGGATAAGGGGAGATATCAGAGATTAGTGGGGTGATTGATCGATCTTTCTCATACATGCCTTGACATAGCATTTCCATCAGCCTGATTAGTTAGTACATGTATGACCCCTACTCGTCACCTATGGAAGCTGTGATGTGCGTTCTGAATTACTTGAAACCTACCTCAGAACGTGGCATCCTTTTTTCTCCTCATGATCACCTTAGGGTGGAGGCCTACACGGATGTTGATTGGGTAGGTTCTCCTGACAACCGCATATCTTCTATTGGTTACTGTACCTTTGGTGGTGGTAATCTTGTTACATGGCAGAGTAAGAAGCAAGCTGTTGTTGCTTGTTAAGTGCTGAAGCAGAGTTCTGTTCCATGGCTCATGGCATTTGTGAGCTCCTATTGCTTCATGGTCTTTTCATGGATGTCTGTCCTTGCTACCCTTCCTATGAAGCTCTTTTGTGACAGCAAATCTGCCATCTGCATTGCTTACAACCTTGTCCAGCATAATCGAACCAAGCATATGGAGATCGATCGACACTTAATCAAAGAGAAGTTGGATATCGGTCTTATCACTGTGCCTTTTGTTCTTAGTAGTGAACAACTGGTTGAGGTATTTACTAAAGGTCTTAGTAGTGAGATGTTTCATCCTATTATCTGCAAGTTGGGCATATGTGATATTTATGCACCAGCTTGAGGGGGAGTGTTGTAATAATGGGTTTTAGGGAAGTTGTTAGATTTCAAACATGTCCCTAAGTCCTTTAAGGGCTTAATGGTCCTTGTATTATTCTAGAACTTTCTGTCCATTACAATAAATAAAGAGGGTTGGTGTCATATTAGACACAAGTCATTACCCCATCCAACACTAGGGAGGTAAGGATTGAGTGTAGAAACTAGTGAATTCCTTATTACTACTGAAGCTTTATTGCAGAAAGTCCGAACCTCTTCTTCAGAAATTCAGGAAAAAAAAAAAAAATGAGAAAAAAATCTCTGTATGGCCATGTGCTTCAGGCTTTTAGGTACTATATGGCTTGCTGTATACTGTGTTATTTTTAGGTGCACCATGCCTCCATAAGGGATGTTCTCATCTTTCCAAGAATCAATAATAGTTATAAATGAGTCCATGACCATCGGGGCTTCCTTCATTGCATCCTACCTATACACTTTTTTCTCAATTGTATGCGTCATGGGCTCAACTGTGTGAGTTTAATATTCCAAAACTTAGTATATCTTTTTTCCTTTTACATGGAGAGGGGTTTTTTCTCTGACTTTCTTAGTTGTGAAATGTTGTGGATATTCCCTGGTCTTCTTATCATATGAATCTTTACTTATACATAACAGTGTATTGATTTCATTGTATTAGCATGGAATTAACCACTGAAAATCATTGGGTTTTCTCATCTGGGTACCCAGTAATGTTTTAAATCCTGAAATAATACATGCAACTCCGGAAGCGATTTTTGATTGTAGTTTCATTGTATACTGATGCTTGCATCTCTCTCTTATTAGGTCTCTCTTTCAGTAATGCTTACTGCAGTTGGGGTCATCATTGCAGCAATAGGAGATTTTTCTTTTGACATAGTTGGATATAGTATGGCCCTTATTTCTGTTTTTTTCCAGGTCAGTTTTGTAAATTCATTATTAAGGTTTGCATTTAAAATCTGCATATGCTGATTAAGAAACTTATTTTTTGCTCTGAGAATTTGTTCATTTTTAGAAATAAGATATATGATTGTTCTCACAATAAAATTGCTTGGTTGTATGTGTAGACCATGTATCTGGTACTGGTGGAGAGATCTGGGGCACAGGATGGACTTTCATCAGTTGAAATTATGTTTTATAATGGTTTTCTGTCATTTCCGTTTCTGCTTTTTCTTATCGTTGCCACTGGAGAGTTTCCAAATTCTTTAACACTATTGTTTGCGAAGGTCAGAATCTTCCGATCTTTCCCTTCTTGGCCAAATTGAGTGATTATGTATATTTTGATGATGTTGGGTTCTTTTTTCTTTATGATAATGCCTTTTTGTCTTGGGATTTTTTCCTTCGCCCTTTTCTGTGGCTACAAGAGAGCAGGAGCCATTTTCCTTGTGCTGATTAAGTTTTATTATGCTATATACTATAAATCTTCCAGCTTTGGGAAGTTGGGACCCCTTCTCACCCAAATCCTGAAACAGCGTATGTTCTTGAAACCTCAAGTAGACAAATTGAATGGTAATAATGACTGTTGGCATTGATCAAGAGATGTAGATTGGGAAGGATTATCAGAAAAAAAGACTTCTGAGTTTCTTTTGGTTTCATTTTCTAGCTACCATGTGTCAGACACATGCTGAAACTTCTGGGCGCTAACAAATTCAGCAGTGTAGATAGTAGTAGCAGTGGATGAAGCATTTGGATACAACTCTGGGTTAAGGTAATGGTAGAAGTGCTGGATTACAAATTTTTTCTCCAAAAAGCGAAGACAGTGGGAGTCAACCACTATTCTGGTTTTCTGGACCTGCACTCAATGAAATGTAGTAATCTGTTGTATGCACACTGTAATAAAAATAAATGTAAGCTGTACAAAAAGTGAGCAGAACTGGAACTGCTTGAACTTCTTTCCCTATTTGTATATATGTGTGTGTGTGTGTGTGTGTGTGTATGTATATATATATATATATATATTGGCATGAAGACGATATGTAATTTAAAATTTTTAATTTCACTTAAGGATTGTCCTGACTGGAAGTTTTTATAAATTTTCTGGGAAATCACCTAATAACTTTTCTTACAGAATTTTATTGTTTTGTACATATCTAGAAGTATTTGCTTGTTGAGTTTAAGTCCATGTGTCACATACCTTATTGTTGTGCTATGTAGGCTTCTTTCCATTTTCCATGTATATGTAATCCCAGTGCCTATCGACTTTTTGTAGTGATTTTGTAGTGGTTGATAGTATTTATGAGTTTCTCAGCAATATATATTGATTCCTCCCTTAAATTCATGTTAACTGAGAAAATAATTCTAGATATGTCCATGGAAAATTGGAGTTTCCATGGTAAACAATGTTTCTGGGGTTGTCTTGAGCCTATTTTACGAGTCAAACAGATCTGATCAGCGGTTATGAATAGATTGCATGTTATCATATCAGAGATTCCTTTTTATCACTAAGATTTTGTTCTATCAATAGAGAACTTTCATTTTGATGGGAAGCTATTGTTTCCTTTCGTTCCACTTCAGGTCTTAATTTAGCCTGCTCTTGGACCTTTACTCATAGTTGATGGGAGTTTTCATGGGTTAACTTTCCTGGTATGCTTGGGCTGCTTCGATAGGAACATGACAGTTTGCACCCAGTAAGATTTCCTGGGACATCTTTCTGCAATTGGATAAAAAACGAAATTCATTGTATATGTTCTCATTTTAAGTTGTTTCTTGTTTATTTCTGGAAAGTTGAAGCAATTGCATGGAAAAACTGAACAAAATTTCGGAAAAATTCCTGCTCATTCATTCAGGGGGAAAGCAGCATTGCTATCAATGGGAAAACTCTAGAAGCTCCAATTTTTTTCCAATTCACATGTTGCAATTGCAGGATGCAGGGATCACTGGACCAGTGATGTCAGATAAAGTTTAGAGTCTCCAGAAGATCACATGCTTACAATGGACGAATCCGTCTCAAAAATCATTATGAGCTCATCCTCATGGTGGAGTCCTATCTAAAGTCCATCTGAAAGTTGTAGGCTCTGATGGGGTCAGCCAAATGGCCCATGCCATGGCCGGGGAATGCTTGGATCATGGCACATTAATAAGTCCCATTGAACACTAGTCTTTCTGTAATTGGGGTGTTTGGTTATAACCACTTTGGGTTACAACTATACATCTTCTCACTTTTCTCCCTTGTTACCTGCATTCTATTCTTCAAACAGGAAGGCAAAAAAATGTAGCTTTTCTTACTTGCTGGAAATAGATATTTCTGGAGAACTCCATTAAACTAAGCCATGGCCATAGTTGTCAAGGTGTCACTGTCAGCTGTGCTGCTCAATCATGTTAGCCTCGCTGCTCTTCTCAGACATATGCCAACACCTTTCAATTCCCTCTCTCCTAATCTCTCCCAATCCCAAACTGCAACCAAAAGAAGAACGGAAAAACCAGAAAGAGCAGACATGGTTATAGTCGTCATAGTTGTAATCCTATCATGTATGTTGTCATTGTTGGCAACTGCAGTGGTAGTTGGACAATTTGGTTGGAAAACTAATGTAAGGCTAGGTCACTGTTAACCTAATGCCAGAAAGGGTCACAAAAATAACTGGTTTCAGCCTTACAGTTTATGAATAACACCCAAACAGTAGGTAGCCATAGGTTAAAATAATCCTCATAATTCCTAACAGCACCTAGCAAGAGTATTGAATAACACCAGCCCCAAAGAGTAGCAAACAGCAGCAGTAGCAATACTACCATAGGCCTGGAACAAAGCCAAACACCCAGAAAACCATACAATGTTAGAAAAAATAGCTACACACGTTGGATGGGCCTTATATTCTTATTGAGTTTGGGCTTCACATTTGTGAATGTAAATAGCACCTAAAAATTTCAGATCAAAGTAATGGTTAGATGCTGAGATATCAGTGTCATGAAAATAGAAACTAAACTCAGAAATTAGAAACTCAGCCATCTGATGTACACCAAATCAGTATTGAAGGGGAGGTGTGGAAGGTAGATTCATCCTTCCAAATATCAGTCCCAACCAATGGTTGGATATGCAGATCTGAGAACTTGAAATTACTAGGAGAAAACCCAGATTTGGTGAGTCGCAGGGTCTGTTGTGACTAATATAAGTCACATTGACTGCTTTGTTTAGACAGGACATTGACAGTCCAATATTAGCTGTTGCATTAGACAAGCACTTCAAGAAAGACCCAGTTAAAGCACTAATTGGTGGAATAGAATCCAATGTAGTGCATGGTGTAGTTTGTTTTAGCATTAGACCAAATTATTTTGTTTCAATTGATGATCCCAACATAGATCAGGTTGGTAGAATCAAAATTATGACAAAGGATTTAAATCTACAGTCTGATTCTTTTGATGTTGCAGTTCATTGGAAGACAATCCATGAGCTAACTAAAACAACATAGACATCAATCAAACATAAATCCTTAGAAAAAGGATTTGTTGAGTTGTATGAACCACGTAGTTTTGATACTGCAATGCAACCAATATTGATTAATCCTAAAGATTTGCCAATCCCAACAAAATGGTTCATGAGTGAGTTCACTCAAGACAATGAGGAACTTCATAAGCCAATAGAAGTTATGGCTTCAGGAAAAAAAAATCTTTAGTTTAGAAAAAGTTTTTCTTTACTTGATGGTGAATCATTCAATCAGAATAATTGGACAAGCTCTTTCCCAAGATTTAGTCTTGATGAGTCAACATCAAGGTCTAATTCAAGATTTATCCTTGATGAGTCAGCATCAAAGTTAAATTCTGATAAAAATCTTGAGAAACAAGATTGACAAAATGAAAAAATTAAGGCTAGTGAATCTAAAAAATATTCATCAGCAGCAATTGTGCAAATTTCTAATTTGCCACAAGCAACTTTCAATAAATCTGATATAAGAAAATGTTAAGAGAAAATTACAATGTATACTTATATCTTAGGTATGTTTAATTTTACAGGTAATAAGCTATATAACCTATGTTTCCTTATTGATACAGGTGCTACTACTTGTGCTTGTAGATGGATGCTTTACCTTTAGAAAAGTGGGTGAAGTTAGAAAAGCCTAGTAAAATAAAAGGAATTAATAATGAGGAAACTTTAAATTATTATAAAGCTAAGAACATAGCTATTTGGTTTAATGAAAGGCAATTTATTATCCCAAAAATTTTATGCTTTCCTAATATGCAGGATTATTTTATTCTTGGAAATGATTTTCTTAAAAATTATTTACCAATGCATATTCAGTACAAGTCAATAGCACTAACTCTAGAAAGTGAGTTGGTACATATACCATTGCTAGAAAGCATGAGAATAAAATCTCTAATACTATTATAATTCCAGTATTAACAGAAGAAGAGAATGAAGAAAAAGAAAATGAAGAGGAAGAAGATAATAGAGACACTGCTCTTTTAAGGGCAACTCAATTTCCAGAGAAGTTAGAAATAATATATTTATTATAGCAATGTATTTACCTATCATCGATCTACTAGAAAGGTATGATTGGTCGATATTTTGAGATGGATTAAATCCGTCAATTAGGATGTATTCAAATAACTTTAATATCCAAGCAGTAGAACTTGGAATTGTATCATTATTAGAAATAGATAGGAATTATGCTGGCCAATTATACCAATTACTAGCAGTAATAAAATTTGTTCCAACAAAGTTAGGATCCACTAGAACAAAAATATGGATGCATATTTATTCGTCTCTAGCCGAGAGACTATCTCCTATTAAGTTTTGTCAACCATACCAAATGTGGAAAATATCTACTTCATTGCATCCACAAATATTTACAGAAAATAATAGATTAACTTATGGGATAGAAAATCCTATAAATTGGAGAATAGAAATATTTCTCAAATTAGGAAAAATTGAGTTTAAAATATGAAGAAATTACAAAAAATTATACTTGTAAAATTTTGTTTGATGGCTGAAGAACGGTTGTCTTACCACAAATACAGAATTATATAAATTCAATTGAATTAATTGAATATAGAAGGAATTTTGAACACTGATACATTCTTAATTGGAAAACTGGCCAAATTGATATATCAGATGAAACTAAAATTGATTGGTGGGAAAATATTATGAAAAACAAGTTTTGTTACAAAGTCATAATGTTCAAAGAAATCGTTTCTTTCAGTGTAGAATATTATCTGAAGACCTTCCTAGACAAGGAAGATGGAAAGAGGTCAGAATTCTAAAGGAGTTAGACCAAATTCCTATGCGTATGCTGCAGAGGCTAGACCAGGCCCTAGCAGATCAGCATTTGGTATGGAATGGATCACACCGAATCTCATCAGACCAATGGCTAGACCAGGCTACAAAGATTCATATGCATCAGTGGCTAGACAAGCTCCTATTCCAGCAGTTCAACCTCAGTTTCAGAAAGAAACTGATAGAAAATATTTTTATAATCTAGGACTCCCCTCAGATATTTATGAAGATTTGAATGGTTTATGGAAATCACACCTTCTAAGAAAAGAAGGGTCATTTTCGACGACATGTGGGGGTAGTTGGCAGATAAGGTGGTTGAGCAAACAGCACATCTTAAGTTTCTGAAAAATCTCAGTTTCAATCTCCTCAAATAGATGAATTGGGATGAAGATTTTTCTTATGAAAAAATTTCGTTATTTCTGTAATTAGCAGGCTTTTTAGCAGACAACTTTGAAGATCCTAGTTTCAAAAAAATTTGAAGAATTATCTTCAAGAAAGCAAAGGCATTGCTTCCTTGAGAAATCTTTGCAGCTGCTTCTGAGAATCTCCAGCAGTAATGGTAGCCTTTGATTGGAACTTAGAAAAGGGAGGAAGAGAGGGGAAGAGGAGATATGGATGAGTCTCTCACCCACGGCCTCTCCGTATTTTGACTCTCTCAGGACAATGGGGATGCGCAAAGCAAACTTTCTTTCATCATTAAATCACCTAGGACCTTTATGGGTCAAGTACATTATATAGGAAGCAATGCTTGCCTCTCAAGAGAAAAATAAAATAGAAACAAACTGAAAAGGAAACTAAGAATTTTTTTTTCAAAGTGATCTTCCTTGTATAAGAAGAATCCGAACAAAAAAAGAAATAAAGACTTTTGGGAACTCCTAAAACTGGAAACTAAGAAACTGGAAACTAAGTTGTTTGTCCTAAGTAAAGACATACAAACTTTTAACAAAAGGAAATAAAATAAAAATCAAACAAGTCTTTGGACAAAGAAAGTCTTCTTCAAGTCTCCATCGATGGCTTGCTGTCCAAGACAAAACAGAAAATAGAAACTTACTAAAACTAAACTAAATCAGAAATTAAAATAGGAATATATGGACCCAATAACTCGTGGACAAGATTTTTCCTTTTCTTCATGCTTTGATGTACGTCACAAACACACTCTCAAATCTGTGTGCTGACATGGCAGATTGTCTTCATCAGATTTGATGCACATTTCGGACAAGCTACAGTAATCTTGTGTTGAAGGTCTCATCACGAGAGTTGTAGCCTTTGGAGTTATCATTCCATCGGTTCAAGAATCATGTCAATCGGATTCAAGACGAGAGATATCAGAATTTCTGCCAAATGCTGGCTGCAGCATGTGGTAGCAGCACTGCCCAGGCCATTTAAGGGCAGAATGGTTTTGCGGCTGGACTTTTTCGAGCAGATTCTTGAAGGTGATGCATTGACTTTTTGACGAAAGTTAAAATATGAAAGTTGGATTATTTACCAGGATATTTCAAATGGCACTAGAATCGAGTCATTTGGAGTTAGACAATGTATGACTACATGCATGGTTCACACTGTTTTCTGGTAACTGGCAGTGCATGTACATTTGACTTCAGGTTGATTTTTTGGCATTGTACTGTGCTCCTGCGCAAATGTGTAAAACTAAAAGACTTTGACCCATTGAATGGTGATTCAAATAGCTCAAGTCTAGTCTCAATTGGAGTTCAGATGAGGGAAAAATCGTTTCGAATGTCTGTCCTAGAGCTGTGCCCAAAATTATTTCTTTGCATATGGTGTGCCTTCAAGGGCGTTTCAAGGGGGGCTTAATGGAAGATTCTGGAGTATCTGAAAACATGAAGGATGCAGATCTTGGAGTTCTCTTTCAGGTGGTGCAAGTCTCAAATCATTTTGACATCGGATGAGGGAGATACGACTGTTTTACCGACAACGCACAAAAGATGATCGAACTGGGTGGTTCAACTTAGGACGAATTTGGAAATTCGGGTTTCTTGCTATTTATGCTCTTTTTGGTCTTTGAAGTAGAATTGAATTAGTCATTGATGGATGAAAATGACTGGAGATAGAGAAGGAGAGGAGAGAAGGCTTATGTGCTTGAAGATTGATCGATTGAAGCATCTACATCTTTGAGAAGTTTAGTATGAGCATGATTTCACCATCAATTGCTGATAGACGGGGAATTGAGGAAGAACAACAAGTTATTGCAAGCAAGGATTAAAGTATCGGTCGGCCAAAATTAAGATCCGTATCAGAGGGTTTCGTATCGTATTGGAGATATGCTAAGATACGCTAAAGATACACACAAATGGATAAGAAACACTTTTGCATAAAAAAATAGTTAAAAAAAAGCTATATATAACATGTATTATACATAAACACTAAATTGAGAGTGTCGCACTAAGAATACAAGGTTTGTGGTTGTCTCATAAATGTGAAATCCTTGTTCCCAACCTTGATTTCCACTTTAGTTAGAGAGAAAAATGGCTGGCAGCAACTTTGGAACAAAAACCCCTAAAAAAAATCGTGTTTTTCTGAAAAATGATCCATCATGGCCATTATATGACCGTAGCGCACCATATCGGTGTGTCGTACCGTATCGATACAACCAATACGTATCGATACATACCAAAACGTACATTTCACCTCAATTTTTAAATTTTCATAAAGTATCGGTACATATCGTATCATATCGGTGTGTACCGGTATGTATCGTAGGATACATATCGATACAAAAGGATTTTAAAATTTCATGTATTGTATCAGTAAGGGCTGATACGGTACGATACGTACCGATACTTTAAAATATGATTGCAAGTTCTTCTCAATTAAAGTTATTTAAGGGAGGTAACCATATGTGCATATCCATTTTCAATTGATCAAGATAAATTGTTGTGGATTCCTCATCTATTGAATGTATTGAAGGTTGGGCTTGCTGTACTATCATTGATTATACTGTAGTCGCCATTTTAGTGTGTGCTAGATTGGTTGTTGGTTGTAGCCCTTTGTCTCTTGTGGGTGCAAGAGCTTTTGTAAAAGGGGTTGGTGCTGCTGATCATTGTAGTGATCGAATTAGTATAGAGTATCGAGTATATGATGTAGATAAGTTATTTGGGCTTATTTTATTACAAATAAACCTTGGGTTATGTTATATATGGGTTGGGCCTTTGATCCCATGGTTTTTCTTTGAAATAGGCCACTTTAATGGACCTAAAATATGGGTAGAAGGTAGGAAAACGGGATTTAAGTCCTTAGTTTAATTAGTTGCTATTTAATTCAATAAAGACCCATTAGGCCATTAGTTGGTTGTAAAGTCCTATATGGACTATTAGTTAGTTAGTCCTACTCCATGTTGGAGTCATAAAGTCAAGTCCTAGTCCTATTTTGAATTCCTAGTTGTAATAGGAGTGTCTAGTCCTCTTTGGAAACTAGCTCCTAGTCATATTATGATTGTAAACTTCCCCTCTATAAATAGAGATGCATATGTACTGTTATTGCACAGATTTGAATAAAGAAAATTGCAGTTATTATGTTAAAACAACTGAAATAGTTATGGGTGAGAAGCCCTGGCCGAGACAGCCACTCCTCCCCCATTTTTCCTTGTTTTTTCTTTGTTTAATCTTTCTATTTTCATTCTTAATTGTTTCTGTTTATGTTTACTGTTGCTGTGAGTATTAAAGAAGTTTAGATTTGTCCAAGCATTAAAAACCAGAATCGATCAGCCAAAGAGTTCATGTTCTTGAAGCCAATTGACCCTCATTACTGCCCAAGTCTGAGATCTAGCATGCAGATCCTTTTGGGGACTGGTTCTACACTTTTAGGAGATCAATCGATCCTCTCTTGAAGACCATATGACGTCGACCAGCAGTTCTGAAGAATATTGAAGTTTTCTCTCTCCTAGGTCAGAAAATCAGGAAAGCTTGTAACTTCGCAACCAGCCATTAGAATCCTCTCAACTTTGGGGGTTTTTGTATCCTCCTTAGGGACTATCTACGCCCAAGAGTGCAACTTAATCGGACTCTTACAGTTCTAGCCGCACCTCTCTCTCTCCAGCTCCATAGCAGGTCTTTCTCTCTCCTATCTGGTTGGATTTTGGGCTGGTTTTGCTCCTATATGGGTACTGTATCCTTAGGGGTTTATTTGATGATCTTATTTCTTTGTTTCATGCTTCTATTTGTATTGTTTTGTGATCTACTCCTGCATTAGCATATAGAGAACATTTATTAGGTATTGCTTCATGGATGTAGGCATCTTGCCAAGCTATGTAAAATTATGTGTTGTGGTTTGGATATTTTGGAGTGTTTGTTGTAGGATGGGTGTGGACATTGGGTAAACTTTGCTACATGTGTACATAGTTGATATGTATGGTGTGTATACGACTATATGAAAGATTGGTCAAAACAGTCAGCGCCAACCAATCTATATGAGTGCACGCTAGATTTTCAATGAATTGCTGTAGTGAAAAAAATTTAAGGAAATGATTCATCTCCCTCTTAGTGACATACTATGAATGTCAATTGGTAATATAATGGCGTCCAGGCGCCTTGGTCGCTTTATTAGTGTCCCTTTGATTTTGGACCCTCTCCAATGCCTTGGGTTGCCCAGACGCTGTGACAACTATGAGTGGTATTAGAGCCACCAGGTTCTCTAAGTACAGAGCTTAACTGCCAAGGGTAGATCAGATCAGGTTATAGAGCCATGGCTTCAAGTGAATATCACTCCAACAAGAGGTCTTATGTTTAATGACACTAACTATGCATTCTGGCGTATCTAGTTGGAGACTTTTCTGAAAGCCTTAGGCCAGGATGTCTGACTTTCAGTGAAGAATGGGTAGAATCCTGTCACAGAACCAACAACAATTGAGAGTAAGAAATTGGAGAATTACTCAAGAGCCAAGAAAATGCACTTCTCTGGGTGTTGGAGTTTTATCTAATAGGGATATTTTAGGAACTGTCTTTATATTAAGTTGTATTTTCCTTTTTTTTTTACTCTTTTACCTCTGTAGGGACTAGGGAGGACTAGGTAATTTCCCTTAGTTATTAGCTTGAACCTAATATTGGTGGGAAGAGCAAAATGCTCTCCCACAATTTGCACTCTTCATTCTATTTCTCCTGTCAACTCCTCTTCTTCTTCTTCGTTCATCTCATCTCTTCTCTTCTTTTCCTCATCTCTAACCCTAATCTCTTTGATTTCAAACTTGGTATCAGAGCCATAAAGGGGTTTGAGAGTGGACTAATAATCTCCTTCCCATTCTTAGAGTCTCTCTTGGATGGAACCTTAGAAAAATGAAGGGGTCCAATAGAGGCATACAACATACTATGTAAAAAAATTCAACAATAAATCTAATGGAGTTCTAGTAGGAGTTGAAGGCTATTGGAGGGAGAGTTGAGGGCTACAAAGGCTGCTTGAACCTCACAAAGAGAAGAGGAGCTCACCTAGGCATTACCACCAGCCTTAGGTTTGACTCCCGCTCTCTCTCTCTCTCCTCGGACATTGGTTAGGGCTGTGGCTGGGCTCAAAAGAATCGCCCAGGGGTCCTCTTTGACCCCTCCAACCCTTGGTTCGTGATCTGGTGTGGTGTTGGAACACAACCACAATCTCTCTCCTTGCTGCCTGGTATCGCCAGCTTCTCTGTTTATTGGTTCTTTGGTCTGGAATGATTGGGAGTGTGGCTATTGGTTGCCTTTGAGGAATGTGTTACATCATATGATGCTTGAATATGCTATTCGGATGAAGCTTCAAACGTTAGATTGGTTTTTATTGGTTTTCTATCAAGTTTTCATGGTTTATTAGCTTGCTGGAATTTTTTTTACGAACACCAACCCATTTTTCAAAAGCTCTTGCACTCACAAGTGACAAAGGGCTACAACCCAACAACGAGCACCCACTAGAATGGTGATTACAATGTAATCAATGTAAGTATAGCAAACCCAACCCTCAATAGATTCAATAGACTAGGAATCAACGACAATATATCCTAGATCAATAGAAAATGGATATGCATATACAGTTACCTCCCTTGAAGTAACTTGGTGGAGAAGAACTTCCTGCACCTCTTTTCCTTCCTCGATTCACTGTCTAGCAACAATAGGCGGAGAAATCAATAGATGGAGAAATAATGCTCTTTCTGAAATTCTCAGAGATGCAGATGCTTCAATTGATCAAACTTCTAGTATATAAGCCTTCTCTTCTCTCGTCTTCTATCTTCGATCGTTTTCGTCAATTATTGACTGATTCAATTCTGTTTGGAAGCCCTAAAAGAGCATTAAACAATTAGAAACCCGAGTTTAAAATTCTTCCTTGGTTAAACCATGCAGTTCGACCATATTCTATGTGTTAGCGGGAAAACAACGTTATCTCCCTCATCCGATGTGGAGATGACTTGAAACTTGTCCCCTGGGGAGTTAATTTTAACAGTTCATGGCTTCTTTCCCACAGACCGTAGAAGATAGAATGAGAATATTCATGGGAACTTAATGCATGTACATGGTTTAGAATACCAAACAACCCAGCCTGCCCTCGCTTCTAGAAGTGAGTTCATAGAATTGCTGATACTGCATTAGTTGTTTTTTTTTTTTTAGGTGAATAAATAAATTCATTACCAAGAGGGGAGAAATAAATATAGCCCCCCAGGGGGGGTGGGGAGGGGGAAGGAAAACAAAGGCCCTAGACTTTAGGGGAGATCTAGGTTCCTGATCACAGATCGAGGGAGGTCCCAGGAAGAAACAATGTGACAATTTCTAGGAGAGGGGGGACAAGATAAAGGGACTTTCAAAATCTTAGCTTTTACATAAAAAAAGATGGAGCTCCAAATCTTTCCAAGCAGACGGGGGCTGGAGTTCCATTTCCTATGATTTCTCTCCATCCAAATTTGGTTGATGGCTGCACAAAAGGAGAGCTTGGCCACGAGGTCGCAAATGGTCTTCCCTTGGAAAGTCATATCCATCCAAATCCACTCCCTATGGAACGGAAGGATTCTTCTACTAACCAGCCAACATTTGGAGAGAACCATTTTTCGGCAGTCGAAAAAGAGATGGTCAATATCTGCAGGGACGGATCCATAAAGGTAGCAGACGCGCGACATGGATTCTTCGTTGTAATAGAAAGGTTTGCATAGGGAGGCATCTCATGAAGACCCTCCAAGCCATGAAGCTTTGCATAGGGATATGATGCTTGAATCAGAAAAGTTTGTGCCAGGGGGTGTAGAGGCCATGAAGTCTGATAGAGTCCCAAGCAGCCTTGGCACTAAAACAGCCATTCTGGGAATGGTTCCAAACAATAGTGTCCTTCCTTCCTTGGCCGGCGAAGGAGAGGGCGGGTAGAGAGTTCCAGGCATCTGCAAACTGATCTGATCCAGGGGGAGGAGGGTCCCAAGCACCAGACGAAATAATGGAAGAGACCATGGCTTGCTTTAGGAGCCCAGAACTATAGATGGACCGGGCACTGATAGCAAGAGAGAGAGTCCCCATTGGGTGCCATGGATTAAGCCAGAGAAATGTGGTGGATCCATCCCCAATGCGGTAGGAGATAGCTCTGGAAGCCAAATCTTTGAAGGACATGATCTTACGCCAAACCCAAGAGGCGTCCGAGGGGATTTTCACCGTCCAGAAGGAGTTGGCCTTGAGGAGATTAGAGTAAACCCAATCGACCCAAATGCTCTTTTTCTTGGCAACAATTTTCCAAATGAGCTTCAGGATTCTTGTAGAATTGACATCTTTAATGCGCCTCAAACCCAAGCCTCCTTCCTTTCTGGGAAGACAAATAGCAGCCCAACTGAGCGGGCGGAGAAATCTAGAGGACTCACAACCTTTCCAGAGGAATGAGGCAAAAATGGATTCCAGCTTAGAGATTATGGATTTAGGCAATCCAAAAATTCTAGACCAGTAGATGTAAGAGGCTTGGAGGATAGATCTGATCAGCTCTAACCGGCCAACAAAGGATAGCAGCTTTCCTTTCCATAGTTGAAGGAAATGCATTAGTTGTTACAGTGGGAGGATCAGCAGTATGGACACTCTTTGGTCATAAGATGATTACAACTATGTTTGTTTAAGGGGAAGCTTATGGTTCATTCATATGAAAAGAAAGCAGGAAGTAATAAGATTTTATAAAATCAAACTGCAACATAGAGAAATCTAGTCAGAATGATTTTAAAGAAGAAGAAAGCAGAAAAGTAAAAAGAGTATTACATAAAACGGCAATTCAGAAAAAGAAAGTCTTTTACAATCGTAACTTGCTATAACTGAGGTGAGAAATTTTGGTTAAAGTCACAGTGGGATAAAGTTCTAACTATGTCAATCTCAATGACCTTAGAGCACTGCAAGATTATAGAGTAAGGGGCGGAGTATTGGGTAGTCAAGAGTATTTTGAAGAAACTAGGAGTAGCGGATGTGAGGATGTTGAGAGAGATGTGCAGCAAAACCAAGAGAGATAGATTAAAGAATGATTGTATTAGAAATGAATTGGAGGTTGCTGATCCAAGACAAGCTCTGCGAGAGTTGGTTAAGGTGGTATGGTCGTGTTCAATGGAGACCCATGCCCCAGTACGGAAGAGCAACTAGATTCGATTAGAGGGAACCAGAAGAGGTAGGGGCAAGCCTAAAATGACTATTGACGAAGTTGTAAGAAAAGATGTGCAAATGGTAGGGCTCGAATCTAGTATGATAGCGGATAGAGTTATGTGGAGGACAAGGACCCGTGTAGCCGACCCTTGTAGGGGATGTTCCTGCGATGTTGCTTTGACTAGTGCTTTGATTTCGTCTTTTACCTCCTTTTACCAACTTTTTACTTCCCTTTTTATCACTTATATTTGTTCTTATTTCTATTACCTTTCTAGAACATATTGAATCCATGTGGCCGACTCCATTTAGTTGGGATAAGGTTATGATTATTGTTGTTTATTATTATATCTCTGCTTTTTTGTTTTAAAATCATTCTAACGTTAAAGATATTCTTTTAATCAGCAGGCTAATTCTTCGTCATTTTTAGTTATTGCTATTCTTTCGTTGGTGATGGGTATTGTTCTCAACTTCACCATGTTCTGGTGCACCATAGTCAACTCAGCTCTCACTACAACCATTGTCGGAGTACTTAAAGGCGTGGGATCAACGGTGGGTACATATCAATGAGTGTTGTCCTTCCTTTTGATAAAATGAACCATTTGTGTGGAACAATAACATTTCTGTTCTTTCCTGACCAGACCTTTGGGTTTATATTGCTTGGTGGTGTACCAGTCCATGCCCTAAATGTAACTGGATTAGTCATCAACACGGCTGGTGGCATATGGTATTCATATGCCAAATACCAGCAGAAGAAGAAGAAAATCTTAAAAGTTGCAGTTGATGCAGAGGCTCATCACAAGTGAAACTGATGACAGAATTTCAGGAGTTCAGTGACAGCGGCATGGAATTTGCTAAGCATTACAGTCAACTACACAAGATAACTGGTTAGGCCATCATTGCTAGAGTAATGTCCATTCAGAAATGATTATAATTACAACTTTGTAGTTTCTGGAATTTAAATTAAATTCTGAGTCCTTAAAAAAATTGAAACATGTTACTCGTGGAAAAATGTTTTAAGTTATCATGTCAGAAGAACATGGTTTCTTGCACTAGATAGGCTCAAGGAGTTGTGGTAGTTTCTGAAATCTGATGTGGTTGGGTTACATAAGGTAGATCCTCCCCCCCCCCCCCCCCCCCTCCACCCCAACCTTTTTTTTTTTGGGTGGAATAATACATCAGGTTGGACTTGGTATCAAAGTATAGTAGAGTTTATCTCTGCATGTTAACACCTTTGTTCCAGGAGACGGCTGGCCCTCTGAGCTGACATGACATTACTCGAGCACTAACTGAGAGTGGTGACTGTTCCGAACTGGGAAATTAAGGTATTGTTCCTTACCCTTTGAAACTGGAGGCATCATTGGAGATATTCCTCTTGTATGAGAAGAATTTCCTTATTTTCCCTCGTAAGCAGCTTTATTCTATGTGGGGTACCAAATGGTAACAGAACTAGGATGGTCTGGGAGCCAGACTCTAATTTGGTTGATTTTCTAATGTTCAATGGAGTTTCCAAATGTAGGATAGGCTCGTAGTATCTGATCATCTAAAGAGCTTGTGAAGAAGAACCCATAGGCATGGAAAATATGCTAGGCCAGTGCTGTGGTATTTCTCACTTTCAAGTTACCCTATTGACGGTTTTCCTTTACAATTACCCTATTGAGGGGTTTTCTTTTACAATAGCCCCCTTGGAAGGGCATTTTGAGTCATATGGACAGTTGATGTGGGAGTACTGATTGTTGGGTAGAGAACATGGTCTATAGTCGCATGTCATTTTTTAGTGTCTTAGTTAATCAATTATCATTCCGTGTGTTTGCATACATCCTTATTTATATCTATGCCTAATGATTTTGTGCATTTTCTCATTGTCTTGGATTTAGAAGCTTTGTTTTGCCACTCAATAAACTCTGATTGGGTTGAAATTTGACATGTGAGTATTGCACTTACGGGTTTAAACTGTCAACAAAATTTGGGCCTTCTCTGATATGCCAAATGGAGGATTTTTGGGTCCCATGTAACAATCATAACTTAAACATGGAAATAATTGCAACCTCTTAGTAGTGTATCATTGGTAGGGGTGTCAAAAAAGCCCGGTCAACCTGAATCAGCCCTAGCCCTCCCTGGGCCTGAACAGGGCTTGGGTTGAGATTTCAGCCCATAGGGTGGGTTAGGATTGAGATTTTCAAGCCCGAGGCAGGGTTGGGTTGAGCCTGGGTTGGGTAAAGGTTGAGGTCTTTACCCAACCCAACCTGCCCCAACCATGTTTATTAAGTATATAATCATATAAATATGCTAATAATTATTAATGGATACTTATAGAAATAGGTCTTCCATTATATACAAAAACTTTGGTCTTTGGCCTTTGCAATGCATCAAGATCAAGCAATCAAGTAACTGATAGTATTGGGTTGGACTGGATTGGGTTAAATCTAGCCCAATTAGGGTTCATTAGGGCTGAGTTGGGTTGGGCCTGGGCTGAGATATTCCAGCTCGACCTATGGCTGGGCTGGGCTGGGCTTCGGTTGAGTTAAGAGACCTTAGGGTTGGCCCATTGACTCCCCTAATCATCGTCATCGGGAAGATAGTTAAGTGTTGAGTAAACTTGGGCTATTTAGCACTAAGCAGCTTTTAGAAGGTTGAAGTTTGGAAGGTAAAAAAAAAAAAAAAAAAAAAAAAAAAAAGGACCAGATATGGGTAGTTGTGCTTCTTGGATTGAAGGTTCGAAAGAGGTGGATAGGTCAGGGCTAGACAGGGAGGGCTAGGGTGGACGTTGTGCGATCATATTGAATGTCAGGTATCCCTTGAATCATGAGTGTCAGGTATCCCATGAATCATTGAAGATTTGAGATCCTGGTTTGGTTTCACATGGTAAGGTCGCCTATCATGGCCAACTGTGCTAAGGGATGCCTCTTCGGTCTGTGCCAAGTACAGGCTTTAGAGGTTTTAAATATTTTCTTGTGGCGGAAATTGGTTCTCAATAGAGAGCGTATTTAGATAATTGACAAGCTAAGGTTGTCTATAACTCTTTCACCTAGAGACATCTATTCATATGGTAGTTACACCATTTATTCTTTGGAATGAGATTCTAGGGTACAAATGTGGATGTACATATGGTGCGTATTGAATAGGATCACACAAGAGCCTTACATGTGTCGTTGCTAGTTGATGAGGAATAAGAGTGTCATTTGTAGAATACAATTGGTTCCTTGACCTGAAAGGTATTTGCCATTGCGGTTATGCTTCATGGACTTTCGCACATAGTAATTTCTTTTGACTATATATTTGTAATCTGGATTCATGGTGTTTGATCGTGAACTAAAAGAGATACTCAGCACACAATCCATTGCTCTACTTGGGAATATTGAGAAAATAGAATGTTTCTGTATGATTGGAGCGAAAATTCGGACAATACGATGTTTTTGTAATATGTTTACAAATTCTTTTTAGGACTAATATTATTTATATTGTAATTTTATTTTATTAAATGTTTTGAAAATTTTTTTGGTCCATTAACACAGAATCTTTGCACTAGTATGTTCGATGGCTTAGGGTTTAATGGTAATAATTTTACATGCCCTATAATCTATTATGTGATATTATTTTATGAATGAAATAAAATGCAATTAATTTGATTAACTTGAGAATATCTATTACTTTGGAGAGTTAGTAATATTAGCCTATTTAATCTTAATGATATAATCATAAATTAGATTAACAAATATTATAAGATATTTGTATTAGGTAGGATACTTAATGAGGTTCTACGTTTTCCCAATTTTGTAGCAAATAAAATGACTCATTGTTGGGATATAAAATCCCATTGGAGTTAAGAATCTCAAACCCATTCAAACAAAGCAGCACACAATTAATGGGCAACCGAATCTATAAAAGAGGGAGAAGGGATGATCACAATGGGCCTGTCTCTCTCTCTCTCTGGTTGTGAAAATTAAGGTTTTTGAAACCCTAGGTGAGAGTATCAGTCTAAGTTTTCCCATGGAATGCAATGGGTTGCATGAACGTGTTCCTTGGATTACTTTCGTGTGGAAGGATTACACTTTGCGGTTCAAAGGTAATCCGTTCCTTCTTCATTAAATTTTTCTACGATAAATTTCATACATGGGAGGAGAATGATCCAATCCACTGCCATGTTGCACCGGTGAGACATTGTACGCCTAACACATTTACCACATGAGGAATAAGGAACAAAAGAAGTTATGAAATGTTTCTTGTAATAGAAAGTTTCCATTGATTCTTATGCTTGATGATAAAGAACTGTTACCAGAGAATTGAGTGCTGAATTGAGGGATATTGCAGCATTCAATCAAAAAGAGTTTAGAGATCAAGAGATTTTTTTCCTCTTGATTTTATGTAGTTTACGGATATAATTATGGGCCTTTCTTGGACCCATGCAATACCGTGCAGTTGTAGTAAGTACTATTTCATGTTCACCGACACAGCTCCTTCGTCGGTCATAAATTTTTTTTCTTATACAGTTTGCCATTGTTTTGTTAAAAATGGGACCCACCGTGCTACATAAAAGCAATTCTTTTTGAAAGAAGTGAATTCCATCAATCTAAGGATGTGAATTTGTAACCGAAACCGTTTATCAAAATCGAATCGATCCGTTTACATCGAAATCGTAAAACCGTTTAGTAAATGGTGCGATTATGGTTTCAAGTTTCAGGCAGATTAGCTAAACGGGTCGGGTCGGTTTTAACCATGGAACCCGTTGGTTTCAAATCGAATTGAAACTGTTTAAATCAAACCGTTTAAAACCATTTAAACCGATCCAACTAATCCGTATAACAATTAAATAAAGAAGGGGCAGTAATTCGTATAACAATTAACAATTAAATTAAGTGTCTATCTTGCTTTGGTATGATTTATTACAATTCATTCAAAGTTTAGGCTTTAGATCATGAACTTGTAATCCATATATGTTACTATGTTATTATGTTATCATAGATGGGGTGTTTTGGCTGAACCATCTGTCATTTTAATATTTTATGCCATAGAAGGCTGGATTTAGATGTTGTATGATTTTATTTCTAAATGTTTGAGAATGGCCATGCAAAGAAATAACACTAGATTATCAAATTAAGACATACCATCGTTAATATAGAATCTCTTATTTGTGGTTGCCAATTATTTTTTGATAAGCTTACGATCTTCAGTTTAGAGATGGTTGCAAGTTATAACAAACCGATTGTGAACCGTTTTACAAACCGTATGGAATAAATCGAAACCGAAACCGTTTAAACCCATGAAACCGACACCTTTTAGAAATCGTGGAAACCGAAACCGTTTACTAAATGGTAACGGTTTCAGAAAGTGGAACCGTTTAGTAAATGGTGCGGTTATGGTTTTAGTCAAATAAATGTGAACCGAACTGATCCGCACTGTTTAAACCAAAATCGAACCGATTAACACCCTTACATCAATCTAATCCTGTGATTTCAGGGGCAAAAGAACCTCGAGGATGCTAGCATTTCAGGCCCTACCATGGTTTCAATCATCGGTCTGGTATCGGACGTATCGGATTGATATTGGTTGAGATAGATTCCCAATTCTTGGTTGATCCGAATTGGTTATCTATATCGTTTTAGGGGTAGAATAGTAAAAAATTAGTACTTAAAAAAAAAAAACAGTGGTAAAATCAACTGATACTCATCGATCTAGATTAGTATCAAATGGACATATACCAATACCGATACCGTCCTAAATCCATGACCTTACAGCTTATGCAATGTTTACCTGTAAGTTGATATACACATCATGATATGTAGTTGCGCATTCATGGGCTTGGCCCATGGTTGTTCCCTTATAACTAGTAGCATTAATGAATACTATTATCTGCTTAACTCCACCTCCACTTCACAATGAAATGAAATCTTTGAATTATTCCTTGTATTATTCATTGGAAGAAGGGAAGTGAAAATTAAAATTTTTTAATCTAAAAAAAAATTTGTAATCATTACTTAACATGATTATATAAACAATAGGTGAGAGAATGGTACTCGATGGTACACATATACGTCAGCACCCGCAACCAATGTGAGAGTGTGTGTATATCTTCAGTTCAAGGTAACACAGTCTTTTTACAACCGCTGTGTCTTGGTATAGGTACATGCTATTTGATAACATTCTTTCTTTCATAAACTAATTTAAATTTTTTATTATATTCAGTAATGATACTTTTTAAACTTATTTTTATTTTACTTTTCAAATCCAAAAATATAGATGCAAAATAAAGTGAAATTTAATAACTAAATATAGAATTTTAAAAAAGAATTAAATACAAAATAAATTAAGTTATAATGACATAACCATTTTGAGGGTAATGATTATATATATATATATATATATTTTTTTTTAAAGTTATGTTTAAGCTATGTGCAACAAGTGATGTTAAGAATGGTTTCGTTTAAGCACATTAGTAGTCAGCATGGTAAATTTATTTGGGGCCCATAATAGAACAGACTAGATCACCAATGGGGTTGGTAGCTTAGTGGTGAAAATGCCTTCAACCCATCATCGCTCGAGTCGGTTGGTTGTGGGTTCGAGTCTTGGCATGCCCACTATCGTCCATTGGTCCTGAGAAAGTGTTGCTTGTCGTACGGGGGCTTGTCACCTATTGGTCTAACAAAAACGTTGCTTATCGTATGGGGTCTTGTATGGGGGTTTATCCTGAAGGTTATGGGGTTGAAATCGTCTGCAATTTCGATCTCGTACAATTCTGTGAAATACCACCTTAAGGCGGTGACACGTGTATTGATACCAATACAATGGTCCAGATCTGGTACAACTAATAAAACATTAAATCAGTGAAGAGGTATTTAAATTAGATCTGAACCATTGTATTGGTATCAATACATGTGTCACCACCTAAAGGTGCCTAAAGGTGGTATTACATGGAATTGTACGAGATCGGAATTGCAGACGATTTTTTCCCCAAAATTATGATGTCTGGTGGAGCATCCTTATTTGTTTGAAAAAAAAAAAAAAACTAGATTTACATGAGAGAGAATCCAGGTCAGCCTCGCAATCATCCATTAAATGACACCACGTGACAGATTAGGTAATCAAGATGTAATCATTTCGTTATCTTTTTTTTGTCCAACACACGTACACGTGATTGTCGTGTCAATGCTGGCAACTGGGGAAAAGGCGAAACATGCAACGAAGACATCATTGTATTCAGTCTTCCACACGACATTGAAAACTGACTCTTGGGCCACAACCACACCCATTGAAACTGACTTTTTGGGCGACACCCACAGCTACAGCCACACCCCTATCGTGGAGGCGAAGGTAGAACTTGGGGTTTTTTTTTTTTTTTCGATAAAGGAAGGTAGAACTAGGTGATTCCTAAGACTGAGGATGGGTTTTAATGTTTTCACACTCTTATTAGTGTCACAGTGTGAAGATGAACATTAGTTTAGCTTAATGGTTATAGTTTCAACTGCAAAAATTGTGTGTATAAGAGTGACTTTTTCTTTTTGATAACAAGCCACCTTAACTAAAGAGTAGTTGATCATTGATCTTATTAACGCGTGACAGATTAGTTATTGACCAGCGGTTTTCACTAGGATAAGGTAAAAAATTATGTCATGTCAAGAATTGTTGTTTGATTTTACAAATTATAGCTTCCACGAGACAATTCTGTAGTGTTTGACAACGAAATAATTAATGGGGCCCAAAACACTTTTTTTTTATGTATAGTTTGTGCTTTAAATCCAAACTACCTGCCTTTTTTCAAATTGAAGTACAAGAAAATGCTTGATCACAATTTACAAAAAAAAAAAAAAAAGATTAAAGACACTCATTTTGAAAGCTGTTGGATGATTGAAATATAAGGGAAATGATGCAGTAAGTAGCAACCTATATGATTTGAGTACAGCTCCAAATGGGATTTGTGAACAAATAGTATTATCTTTTTATATAATGATTTGGATTTGTCATCGAGGACATCCAACTATTAGTATCTTTTTTGCTTTCCAGTGATATGAATTGAGATGGATTTCTCTTATAGCCATCCACGAGCCATTTTTTTAAGGGAAAAATGACATCCATTTGGAGTACTCAATTAATTTAGTATCTATATCCCTAAATAATGAGAAGTCTATAAGCCCAACTCCATGGTTCAAAGTATCAGTATCGGATCGACTGTATTGCTGGATACATGTTGATGTCACTAGTACCCAAAGCCATACGATTCTAATACCTAGCAGGTACAGTTATATAGGAGATGGTAATATGGTTAAAAAACCAGGGTACCTGTATTTTTTGAGGTGCAAAACAGTTCGATTCATATCAATAGTAATATCGGTAGCGACCAAGGCTAATATGGGTACCAATACAAATACCTATGCCTTTCATACTTGAAGGGCATAGAGGCAAACTCCAACATGAAGATTTCGATCACGTGCCTTGGTCCCCGAACCATCGGGCCCTTGATGTTGGGAGGAAGACGCTTATTGAATCAGACACCTATTTATATTTTTATATAAGTCAGTCGTATCTCGTTAGTACTTCTTCCTTTGTTCCCCATCCGATATAATGAAAATTTTATCTCACTCTGATCACTTCGATCATTGGAATAGGTGAGGCCTTCGCGTACCCCAATTGGTGGGATTTGGCTAGGGGTACACCCACAAGAAGCCATGACTTGCCGATGGAAGGGAGCAGCTGGTGGAGAGAGCGCCATAGACAGCTAAAGATGCTCCTATGTAGTCTATGTTGTTATATCGCTAACTATTGAGCAAGACCATATTCTGTTTTCAAGACGTGCTTTGTCTCTAAATAGATACAAAGGTAGGTGATTCAACATTAGGCTGAAGGGACCGTGGCTTTGAAATGTCGAGTCGGGTGTTGGTCCACTTAGGCGGAGGATACTATGCATTATATCATGCCATGAAATTGTGAAGAACCTCGGGTGAACAATGCTCAACAGGAACAAGTGGATAACAAAATGTTGGTTATGAAGTAGGACATGTGGACTTACAGACCGGACCTATGCCTTTCTGTGCTTGAACGGCACAAGGGCAGACCCTAACTTGAATATTTCGGTCATGTGACTTGGTCCCCAAACTATTGGGTCCTTGATGTTGGGAGGAAGAGGTTGGATTTCCCAATGCAAATTGAATCAGACACTTGTTTATCATTTTATATAAGTCAGTCCTATTTTGTTAGTACATCTTTTTCCTTTATCCCCCATTTGATATAATAGAAAACTTTTATCTCTCTGATCACTTCGATTATTGGAATCGGTGAGGCCTTCCTGTACCCCAACTGGTGGGATACGATTGGGGGTACACCCGCAATGAAGAGATTCAAGCGAAGAGTAGGGTAAGCGAAGATCAATGAGGACCATCTTGTGATGGAAAGCAACCTTGTTGATCGAGAAGGTTGTTGTTAGATGTGAATAGAATCCCACAGGTTGCCGAAGGCAAGGAAGAATGGATCGTGAGGCTACCACTTATGTCTCTTATGACTTGCGGGGTTCAGGTTCCTCAACCATGGGGTAATGGCTCTGTTACCACTGGATGGTATGCTATAGGGTGCACAGAATACAACTATGGCTATCAAACTGGATCCTTGGAATTAGCCCAGGGCCAATTGGCTTAGTCTCTAGATTCAGAACAACAAAGGGGCCAAAAATAATGTTTGAATCCCTTCCAATGATCCAAGGGAGAAGCAAGCTCAGATCCATTTGAATAAATTAATCCCATATAGGACTTCTATCCACCATCTTCGCTTCATAGTTCCATGGATCCGAAACAAAGTGATTCCAACGAGTCGGGTAAGGTATGAAGTAGCATTAGCCACAAAATCCACATTTGATTCCCCCGTAGAAGTAGAGGAATCCACATTAGTTGCTTCAACTAGAGAATCAAATCTCTGTCAACTAGTTATTGCTACTTCAAGGCGACATAAATCTTCCTATTTCTCACTCCGACATATGATTGGTGAACCGAACCGATGCCTTTTCCTGTCTTCAGCAGAGCAAAACATTCTAGATAAATAGGGAATACCAAATAAATATTCAACAAACATAGCACTCGATATTCAACCTGGGCAGCTAATGGATTAAAGACTCGACTAAAAAGAATGCTTCTCAAACATCGATTTCACAATCATACCTTTAAAAAAAGAAAGAGGCATGCCCACAAGAGCAGGGAGACACGCTAAAAGAAAGCGAGAGCACCATGCCGGAATAAGGAAACTAGCTAAAAGAATTGGCGAGCCCCACTAAATGCTATCAAATCTTTAGAAACCAGGAAGCAGTCCTCGAATCTCTCTTGGAATTTGGGTTGTGGAAGCATGCCCTCTAAAGCACCACATTTTTCTATTTTGAATTCTAGTTAACATGCAGTAGAATTGCCTTTTTTTTTTTTTTTAATCATGAATTCTAGTAAAACCTTGTATAATATATTTATGTAGAAGGAAATAAACAAAGAGGGTTGGACCTATACAAGGTAGGTCTACATAAGGAAACAAATAAAAAGAGATTACATAATATAACATAATATACAACTAACATCTCTGTTAATTGAATTGGGTCTTGACCCGGTTCGTTCGTGGGTCGCCCATTTGGGGTAATCATAGACCCACTAGGATTAGGAACTCTAACTGACCAAATCTCTATAACTAAGAGGTTTGGCCACAACAAAGCAAGGTTTTGGACCTAATCTCAAGAGCTCTCTCTCTCTCTCTCTCTATTCTCTTCGGTCTCTCCCAATTGAAAGTGTGTGTATCTAAGAATCTCCATTGCAATCCTTGGATTTGGAGGGTGGAACATTTTCTAGTGTGATTGTCGCAATCATTCGTTCGTAGCTATTCATGCTGATCAACATGTGGTGCAAGAGGAAAGCTGCATCAAGGTAATCTTTGATCCTCTATGTTCTTTCATGTTTAACATTGGTATCAGAGTCGATGCTTATGGTTACCTCATGGATTGCCGCTAAGAGTTGCACATCATTGTGTTTTGTCGCGGCTGTGTCGAATTATCTTTTGCTTTTTACTCCCTTGCCTCGTGGTTCTACTCCTTGCACTTGTTGCAAGCAATGTTGGGGGTTGGCCCTTGATCCTTGCATTTGTGAACTTTGCAGCCTCCTATGAAATCAGTTCTGTGTGCATTTCGTACACATAACAACAATAATACTCAACTGATGTTGTAAATCCCAACTACTACAAGGCTCACATAATGCTACAGAGTTAGGGTGCACACGAGTTGTAGCCCTCTTCCGCGAGGCTACCTATTTTCGCAACTGTTTAGAGAGAGCTACAGATGGGTTTTCTTCTCTACTTCATGAGAGATTTTTGGGAAGATTAGGTGTTACACCCGTGCCCTGACTCGATCTAATTTGAATTGTTGTGATAGGTCTCAGATCAGAGATCGGAAGTATAGTCGGGTTTTGGCTCGTGACCGTCCATTACCGAAGGGGGAGAGATGACCCTACATATTCGTGCATTACATGCCAGTATAAATGGAGGGGATTCATACATTTCGATCCCAGACGATAAGTGACCCGACTCCTCACACGTGAATCCCAACACATATTAGAGTTGCCAAAAGGTCTTGAGCACGACCGAGGGCAACCACCCGTGCAAGACCAGCCCTTGGACAACATGCAATCAAGACAATAAGCTGTCTTGACCATTGGAAATAAGCCACCGGATCCACTGGGCCTGAATCTGGTGAGCTATTTTTGGTGAGCCTAATAGGCTACTGTCATGGTGCTGATGCCCATGGGTCTCGCCACTTGTGTTGTAAATAGTCTCGGATGATCCCAAGTCATCCCCCACATTTTTCTTGTGACATGAACGCATTTCAGACCTAATTGATTGGGTTCTCAGACTCCGAAAGTCATAATAACCCTATCGTTCCGAATAGGGTCCAAGCAAACAGACCCTAAGGTCCAAAATTTACACTTAAGTTAGAAATAAGGAATCCGCTCCTCATTTCTATTGTGTCCAACGTAAGGAAGGAGAGAAAGAGGAGAAGAAGGAAGAAGAAGCAGGGGAAGAAGAAGGAGAAGGCTTACCTTAGTGCCGGCTGCCGCCAAGTTGTCGGAATCATTGTCGGAGGTGAGTACATTCTATTCCACCATTCTCCCTCTTCATTTCGACCTAGATAAAGCTATGTTTGGATGGAATCTTAGTTTAAAAATTATGTGGAGGTCATGGGATGTGTGTTCTACCCTCCCGGTGTTGTTGTCGAGCTCGAACCAAGCCTGATGAGCTCCGACAATAAGTATTTCCAAAAGACCAACTAGGATTTCGATTGTTCGATCGACGTATCTCCTAAACGACTTAATGGAATCAAGATTTTTTTGGCTTAGAATGATGCTAGGAATATCCCCTACAAACTCCATAGAACGAATCCCGATGATCGGGCCCAAGCTGGAAAGCCTCAAAATGAGTGGACTGTCCTGAACTACCACCGAAAACAGCCCATCGGATCCACTGGGCCTGCTTCTGGTGGCATATTTCTGGTGGGCCTCAGAGGCTTATGAGTTATCTGTCTCCACCATCGAAAACATGATTGATATTTTCGGTGGGAAAAGACCTTGTTTTCGGTGACATTACTGTCATTGGGAAACTTTGACTGTATCTTTTGGGGGTGACCCAAGTGGGTCTCTCCCAACCTTTCCAACACGTACTGATGTACGATTGCCCTTATGTCTAGGATAGTGACGCGCAAGAGCTGATGAACACAATAATGTGTGAAATCTTAGGTATATAAGTGTACATTTTGCCCCACTTTAGATAGTACTACTTTTATTTTTCTTGTTTTTTTTAGTTTCCAAGTTTACAAGAGAAAGTGCTTAAAGTGAATCAAGAACTAGTCCAAAGGTGGGACCCACTCATTGGTACCACATCCTCTCTCCTACAAAATCCTGAAGATTATTCTCTCTCCTTACCACCTCACAAGATCTTGAAGATGCTATGCAGAGATTCCTTTATGATTTAATCAAAATTGTAAGATATTGGTTAATATTGCAAGGAAGGAATAAAATTTGTTAATTTTGGAAATGAATTCTTTCTTTCCTCACACAATATCTCAGAGAATGAGGATTTTTACCAAGATTTTATTTTATTTTATTTTCTTTCTTTTCTTAAAGAAGACTTGTAGAAGGAAGGAGGCAAGACAAAAGCCCTATAAAAGCCCCTTCCTCCCCCTCTTAATTATTATTCCCCTTAGTTTATTTTCTAGTTTATGCTTAGTTTTCTTCTCTCTCTCCCTCTCTCACTCTTTAGTTTTAGTTCTTCTCTATTTTTGCTTTAATCACTTTTGTAATAGTTTTTTTTTTATGTCAATTAATGCAATCACTCTTTTATTTTTATTCAGCCTTTTATGTTTATGATTTATGCAATTGAGTTGTAATTTTTAAAGTTATAGTTCTAGGCTTAGATCTAGGTGACAAGATCACAAGCCGTGGAGCATCTTTTTTTTCAAGTTCAGTTTTTTTTGTTTCAAAATTTGTTTTCTCTAGTACTAAAAATTTCAGATTTGATTTATTCTAGATATGATTTTTAGTACTGGTAGTATCTCAAATCACCCAAGCTTTCAAGTTCAAGAGTTGAAGTTCAAGTAAGTAGGCTCCTTTAATAGTCTTCTCTCCCCCCTCTCATTCTCTCTTCTGACTACCATTTCTTTCTTAATTTATGATTTTAATTTCAGTCGTTACATTATTACTATCCCTTTCCCCCAAGGTTCATGGCTAGTGTATATGTTGGCTTTGCCCCTCCTAGCCATAGAACAATCAATTTATTGCTTTTATTTTAATTGTCTCCCTTTCTCTAAAGCTAAGTAAAGTAACCCTTATAAGAGTGACTCTCTGGTCAAGTAGGGAAGCTTATATTATGATGCATCCATTGGGCTAAGTAGAGAAACCTACTTGTGAGTCTTTCTCTAGCTTTCTCCCTTTTTTTTTACTTTATTTTTATTTCAACATTTTTTCCTTTACTTTTTTTAATTACGTGGGTTATTTATTTTCACTTATTTATTTATTTAATTTTAATTACGTGGCTTACGTCTTTAAATTCTTAGATGACGAATGGTTAGGACGTTATTTTAGATACATATATTTCGGACGGTAGTTAGAATTATATCACAACCATTAATAGGTTCACTTACGTATTATTAAAAGAGAAAAAAATAAAGTGGTTGCTTTCTCTGAGTTTGACTCGTAGCTACACTGATCTGTACGCTTGTGGTTACATTTAAAATATCAAATAAGTTTTTGGCGCCGTTGCTGAGGAGACAGTTCCATGTTATTTTTCGCTTTCTTTTGGTAAATCAGAGTGTTTTGTTTGCTTTGTTTTGTTTTTCCTTTTCTTTTATTGAATTCCTGAGAAGAACAACTTGTAATAATAGTTGTATTGGAGGAGGTCGCTATGCCTTACAGTATGATAAATACAGGTTTTGCCCTGTAGCAGTACCTCAGGAATTGACCTGAGCAACCCCGGATCCCTGCTGGTAAGCTCTCAAAAAGCCAAAAAAATAAAAAAATATAAAAAAATATAAAAAAAAATAAAAAAAATCATTAAAAAAATCATAAAAAAAAGTTTTGCTATCCATTCTTTTGTGCTTGTCTTACTCTAGTTGTGGGTAGTTTTCTGTTGCATGAGTGTTAGGTGGGTACATAATACTAAGAATCGATTAGAAAGAAGATCCAACAAGTAGTGACCCTATACGTTTACTCTCTTTAAAACCCTTTAATGTGAGAGACCAACAGCAAAACCCTTCACCTAAATCTCTGAAAGATAGGTTCTACCTGCTAGAACAGCCCAACCTTCCTGCATAGTTCTACCACAAGCCCAGGACAATAATTTTGAACTCAAATCTCAATACATCACTATGTTGCCCCACTTCCATGAGTTGACCTCTGAGGATGCATACCCATTTCTAAGGGAATTTGAAGAGGTGTGTGTTCTAATTAAGATCCAACAACTTTCTGATGATGCTATTAAGCTTAGGTTTATCACTTTTGCATTGAAAGACCAAGCTAAGAAGTGGTTGAATGGTTACCCACAAATTCCATAACCTCATGGGAACAGTTCACAGTTGTCTTCCTTAAGAATTTTTTCCCAACTCACAAGACCAATAAGCTTAGAAGTGATATCCTTCAGTTTAAGCAAAAGTCTAGTGAGTCATTTTCCAAACTTATGGAGAGATTCAAGGATCTACTCCAAGAATGCATTCACCATGGCCTATACTTATGGCATTTATGTCAAATAATTTATGAGGGTATTGATTACCCAACTAAACAAATGATAGAGTCTATGTGCCTTGAGAGATTTACATCCTTTACAGATGAAGGAAAGACATAGAAATTCTTACTTGACTTAGCTGACAAAACCCGTGAGTGAGAATCAACCCAAGAGAGTGAAAGAACCATAGGAGGAAAAGGATATTTTGTGGATGGGATAGTAGCCAAGGAAGCCCATTTGGATAGCCTAATCAAGAGAATTGAGACTATTGTTCCTAGAGAGCCATCATCAGTCAATTTGGTTAAGATTTGTGCTTGGTGGCAGTCCCTTGGACATCTCCTAGAAGAATGCCCCAACACCTCTGGGGTCACTTCTAATGATAGTGTTAATGCCTTATACCAGAATAATCCATATAGTAATACCTACAATCCAGGATAGAGAAATCACCCAAAT